>NW_009619407.1:0-35694 GCF_000690535.1 Cariama cristata | reverse complement strand
ATTCCTGCGTCTACCAGGAGTTTGTTTATACTTCCCTACTTCTACACCTAATGTACTCAGCTACACCCAACGCTAACTGCAAGCCAAGAAACAGCTGCAGAGGGAAGTGGGTAACTACAAAGAAATCAGGTAGCTGACTTTACGGGCCAATACCGTGAACACGGTCTTGCGGTGAAGGGCCTGATGTCCAAGGAAGATCTACAGGCTATGTGAACAGAAAAGGGAATAGAATTGTCCTGCATCAGATTAGAAAGTCAAAAGAAAAGCCCATGAGCAGGACAGGAGAGGACAGACTCCTCTGAATATAAATGGAACAATCTCCTCTTTTCCTATTGTTCAAATTACACTTCTTAGTACTTAAACTCTTGTTTCCCTGTTCTTCTGTGCAAATATAAGACTTCTTACCCTTGTCTCAACTCTCATACCACCACTCCTTCCTTCTTGAGTTTGTTCCCTGCCATGCTTCTGGCAATGTCCCTCTTCCAAATCAAGAATTCCTCCTCGATTTGTTTGCTGTTTCATGCTACCACTTGTGCTTAATGCAAGACATCAAGCTGTCTCTGTTATACATCACTCCTTTCTTTTTTTGATCACTTTCCAAGCTTTACCTCTTAGATAATACCCTAAAGTCTATATAGAATAATATCCATCTAAAACTTCTTCCCTATATTGCTCCTGTAATTATTTTAGTATTAGACTAAATGTTCTTTAGGAGAGTCATTTCTTCTTCTGGTGTTCATAATGTATCTGCTGTAAAAGGCCATCTGTTCCCAGAACGCTAGAAACAACAATGGAAGAGCACGCTCATACAATAATGTGGGGATATGTATCACTGGCAGCAAAATTGAAAGGCAATTATGGTAATGAAAATTGTGAACTTTCAAAATGACCAGCTTCATTATTCTTCGTGGCATCAATCCCCAAACTGGGACAATTACTCAGTTTACAATAAAACTAAATAAAAGGTGACTGATTCATTGGACATTAGCTGTTTCAGAGCTAGCTTCATGCTTGCTGTTAGAAGTAATGCTTGAAATGGCATATTATGCAGGAGCACCCCAAGAGTCTGGATTTCCTACTTTGACCTTGGTTCAGCATTCAGCTCTCTGTTGTGCCCACTCCTTCCTTTCTGGCCTTGAATCAATTTGCCATTCATTCAAAACTGGCCGATAATCAGAGGTAACCAAGTCCTTTCCTGTTTGCTTGTTTGACTTTCCCCCCTACCTGTCTATCTACTGGTGTCTGCCCCGCAGTTATCTCCACTTGTGCCTGAAAGATGTCAACCTGCCTACGGCTGCCATGGTACTGGGGCATCTGAACCACTGAGGATGCTCTGATCATACAAATGCCGTAAAAGTGAAATAAGGTGGTTTGACAGAGCAGAATGACAGTTCTCATAGCCAGCCCTACAAACACAAACTGTGCCTACAGCTTTGCAGAAGCCAGGAGGAAAAAAAAGCCATGACAATTCCAACCTGTTTTGTGAGTATGGGACAGATGACTCAGACTTCTCCAGAGGTTCACTGTCGTGTCGTGAAACCACCCATCGATGAATACTACGCTGTGTTGGTGGTACAAGAGAGGGTGTTGGTCTTTATTCTGTTCAGCTAACCAGGCTGAAACACTGCTTTCTTATCTTGAAACACTTTATGATTGTCTTCAAATAAATTGATGTTGACAGAGCATCACTAAGTCATGTTATCCTGCTTATCCACTTGTTGAAAAAAAAAATTTGAAAAAAATGAGAAAATAGTCAGACCTATGACAAGCTTTTCCAGACATTGAAAGTGGATGAGAATTAATCTGCAGTACTTCTCTTTCCTCTCTTCCCCCCCTCCTCCCCCCGTAGAGGAGAGATGCAATGTAAAATACTAGCTTGCTTTCTCAATTCTAAAAACAATGTACTTCTTACAGGTTCAGAAAAGCTTCAGATATGTCATTGATCTCTATGAATTTCTAAACCTTTTGGGTTTCTTTCTTATTGAAAAGTCATCAGATTAAGACCTAAATTGAAGAAGGATGTTCCTGTGAGTTAAAGCATTGGACTGGGACTCAGAGACTCACATTTCAAGCCCTGGATCTGCTATAGACTTATTTTGTGATTTTGGTTGTGATCCAGCAATGCACTTAAATTGGTGTTTAATTTAAAACCCTGGAGTAGTCCCATGAAAGTTAAGCACAGACGTAAGTCTTTGTTGAATGGGAGATTTAGTCTGTCTGAGCTCATTTCTCTAGCTGTAAAACGGGGATAATGCTTACATTCTGCCATAGTTTATTTTTACAGAAAGCCTTCTGGTGCAAAAACTGTATCTTCTTCTGATCTGTGCAACACCGAGACCAACCGATGTCAGCCGGAGCCTGTAAAAATTACTATGCTGCAAAGCAACGATAGTCAATGAATTAGCTTTTTCTTATCCTCTGGAAGCAAGATACAGCTATGAAAATATCATTTGCACGGAGGCTTCATGGGGAGGGGGAAAGGGGGGCATTTACCAACTTCTCCTCGCTTGCATCCTCGTGGTTTCGATGCCTGTCTGCTGTCCCACCATTTCTAGCTGCTCGCTGGGAGAGGAGTCGAGTTGCTCCTTCAGCAGCCGTCGGTAATTTCTGGCAGACTGATGTACCTACCCTAAAGCTTTGCCTTGCAGCTTGGGAAGGAAATTGAATGAATCTGCAACCTTTTGTCTTATTTGTTAATATTTTACAATTTCTTTCGATAAATCTCTTTTCCCCTTTATGCTGTGTTGCATGGGGCCTCCCAGTGCCTCATTTATTATTTGACAGGTCTGTGCATGCTTCAAACAATGGATTGTGAAGTTAGTATACTTTTCCAAACACGGTTAGAAATTTTGTTCGCAGAGTGAAAAAAAGTGCTCACAAGTAAGAAGGATGATTAATTTCCACAGCAGCACCGAGAGTATGTAAGCAATACAAATCGCCAGTATTTTCCTTTAATTTAAGGCTTAATTGAATCCTGAAAGATCCTTTGAATACGTTCCGGCTACATATATGACAGACTGCACATTACATTGCATGAGGGGCATTATAAGTAAAAGTATTTATCTTTTCTCCTTAAGATTCTTTACTTATGCAAAACCACAGAGAGAAATCCACTTTGTGCCTGTGTGTGAGACAGCCTACCTGAAATTTCTCAGACAGGCCCAAGGTCTCTAAGACCCACAACCTCTCCCTTGTTCTCCTCGTTCATCAAAGAGCCCGTGATCCAGCTTTTGCATTTGGATGACAAGCAGGAGATTGCCAATTGTCTTGGAAATGTAAAATAAACACTTTTTCTACATATGTTAATGCCATTGTTTATTGACTACTTGCTCAGCTTGGATGTAATTGGGGTCATTAGGGAAACATAAGCAGCTCAGTGCCTGTCAATACCTGACCTTTAAAATATTCAGTACATTCAGTGTTACATGATGTTTAACAAGCCGGCCTTTTCATGTGAATGCAGCTGTTGTTGCCATGCAAAAAAGTCATAAATAGTGGTGAGGTTAGCAACCAATGTGTTTGGGGGGGCTTTTTTCTTTCTTTTTTTTTTTTTCTTTTTTTTTCCTTCATCTGTGGTGTTGAAGTAATTTGGAACAAAACAAATCTCACCACCAAAAATGTAATTTGGATCCACAGACTTTGGAAAAAGTGAAAACCAGTTTCATGTGAAAGGGTGGGCAGGAAAAAAAAGCAACTCCAAAGCAGCAAAGTGAAGAAGGGCCAGGATGTTAAACTTGGTTTAGCTGAGAGTAACTTCACGCATTATGACATTTGGCAAATGTAAATCAAAACACCTTCAGGATGTCACAAGCAAAATTTTCAACAGTGGTTCTGATGACTGAGGGACTGTTGAAGAATCTCTCATCAGCAGACCATAAAGACGAAAGCGCAAGCTATCACTAACATGCAGATGTTATCAGGATGTGACTTCAGCACAGCTATGCATCCCGATGGAGAGACAAAACTGCAGATGTTTAACGCATTATAGTGGAAGCTAACTGCAAACTATTCTATTTTAATTATTTAAATTTTACACAAAAGAGATATTCTATGTCTTCTGCCTGTATTGCCAGAATGCAAGTTAACAGTTCCTGTAAACAAAAGCAAACAACTTTTTCACCGAGCTAATTAAAGCTGTTAATATTTCTGAGCAGGCCGATAGATAAATGTTTCCATTTCAAATTACTCTTTGAAACAAACAAACAAACAAACAGAAAAGAAAAGAAAAGCCCAGACGTCCTGCATTCAAAGAACGAAATGAACAACATTACTCTGCTTTAGCAGAGAAGTAACAAGAAATCAGAGTATGTTCAGAAAATGGAGGCATATTTTTACCATGTAGATCAGGAAGAAAAACAAAATAGAGAGATGAAGTGACAAAATGAGTTCGGAAGATAAAAGTGAAGTTCAGTGATTTTAAGCCAACTTTCGTTGTGAAGTACAAAACACAGTAAGAAAGCAGTTGTACAAACTTTAGCCCTTGCGAGTGATTTTATCAACTGAGCATGATTTCTCTGGGTGGCTCTTTCCGCAGTTTTCACCAGTCTCAGAAACTTCTGAGGCTGGGTAGGCAAGGGAAGTTGTTAAGGAAGGTTTGTGAGCACAAGACAAATTGTAAGACCACACGTTCTCTATAGCAAATATGAATCCCTCCCCCCCCCTTTTTTTTAAAAAAAAAACCCTGATTTTTCACTTCCAGAGGCTGTACTTGCCACATTTGAAACAGCTGGAAGTCAAAGGCTTTAGTGACTTTCCTGGATGTGAGGATCTCTTCTTTCATGAGTAACAGAAACAAGATAAAAGAAATAAATAAAGTATTCAAACAAAACAAATCTATAAAGTGAAATAAAATACCTTTGGTGCTATTCCCTCGCCAAACGGCGTGATTGCCTTCGATATCGAATCGATTGTTTTATTCTGCTCGGAATGGAAGGGGTTGTGGTTGAGATAGGTCAGTTTACTAGTGCCCTCTTCTGCTGTGCTCTGGTCTCTGCTGCCCTCCTCTAACCTCTGCTCTCCCTCCAGCAGTTTCTGTTCTTTCGCTCCCTGATCCAGCAGGACCTTGGCCCCCTCAGGTCCCTCATGTCAAACAAGGAGGCATCCACTACATTACACGGCCTGAAGGTGACTGCGCAGGGAGAGAGAGAAAGAAAGTCCTTGGAAAAGCAGGATGGCATCCCTGAGCAAAAAATACATCAATCACGCCAGTCCAGCTATCTCAATTAACCCTTAGTTAAGCTGGGACCTCCTGGAGAAACTGAAAAGAGTTTGAGGGAATAAGAGATGCTATCTGCCACAAGGATTACCACTCTACATGCGGATCAAAGACAATTCCACATTTTACCCTAGTGATTAGCTGTAATTAAATAAAGTAAGTCTGTTTAAACTTCATTAGCAGCAAGACGTTTGCTACAGCAGAGTGGGCACAAATCATCCATACTTAATTAAAAGATAATCCACAGGATGACCATAATCTTCTTCTAAAAATACACCGTTTCCTCCTGAAAGATTTCTTCATCAAATAAGGATAAATAACAGTTTCTCTGTGTTTAAGCTATGAAGGAACGGATGCTCCTTCCCATTTGCTTGAGTGAGTGCTGAATGTGCCTGATAACATCACTTTGGCATGCTATTATCTAAAATGGTAGAATACCTCACTTCAGCAAAGTCTGACATAAATCTTTGAAAACAAAGACATTGCATATGTATGAGCTGAAATAGATATGACAGTGTCGGCACATTAATATTCCTGTCACTGGGGGGTTTCAAACTTTTAAGGAGATGATATCAATTAATTCAGGCTGTAGCTGGTGGAAGAGGGCAATGTACTGTAGGACAATTATTAATTACGTACAGCCAAACATATTGAAAAAACATATAATAATGTCCGAAGTAGACCACAGTGCGGTCTTTCAAGAGCAATTAAGAGGGACGAAAATCAAGACCTCTCTGAGCCCTACTGCAACTCAGTTCTAGGAGGATCAGTCCTAATCAACAGCAAAAGGACATTTCCCTTTCCACTGCTGCAGTCACGGTGGTGGTGCATGGACAACATATGTTTTCAATTATCCCATAACAGCCCTCATTAACAGTAACTGCAGTGCCTAACTGAACAGTTCTTTGCCTAGTTGCACGTGGTCTGAAAATGATTGTAATGTAGCATGATACAGGGATATTCGGTTGGGTTTTTTTATTGCTTGATGTGAAAAACATCCACTTCACCCTGAGGTGAGAGGTGGTAGAGCACGTAGAAGTAGATGTTAAGAAAAAAAGCAGCATACCAGCTTCTGCTCAGCAGCAACAAAGCTGAAGAATTCCTATGCCATTCTGAGAAGCAAGAAAATAAGAAGTACCAAGCCTCTTTATTTGCGGTCCTTTTGGCTAGTGTATACACTGCTTCCTCAGCTCTGCCCCTTGTGATGGGAGTACATGGACAAACCACAGGAATTAGAGATTGCAGACAGGAAAATTTGATTGCAGGATCTGTGGGGCAGAGCCTGTCTGCTCAATAAGGTACCTTGCCTGTCTTTTGATCCATAAAAGTAAATGAGGAACATGAAAGCCGCTTAATCGGCAGAAGAACATTCGTGCTAGAATCAAACCCAGGATCAAGACTCGTGCTTGAGTCAATATAGTTCTACAAATGGCTCTTTTCATTTTTCATTTTAATTTGATACAGAAAGACTTGCAGGTAGTGACCACACAGCCAAACCAGTCCAGTGACGTGGTGACCTTCAGGTTTAGGATAGAAGTGCTGCTTAAAAGATTTTCCATGTACAGCTTTTGCTTTTTCACTCTCTAGCTGTTTCTCTTTCTTTTCTTTCTCTCCTCCTTTCTTTTTCTCCCTTTCCCCCTGCACTATTTTTCAGCTATGGCAGGCTGGTCTGAGCCCTGACACCTGACATTCAGTAACCTCTCAGCAGTCATGGACAAAGGCCTAAGAAAATTCCTCTTTCACAAACAGGCATGAAACTAGCTGCAGATAAAGGCATCTCAAACACACTTGATGACGTCAGCTCTTTTAGGCTATTACAAGAGAGCACTGCTCACCTCCAAATATTTTTAGACTTTACTAATAAAATCCTGCAGAGGTGCTTAGGTCAGTGCTTTCAAAACAACTAGAAATACATCCGTGCCTTGGTTTTGATTTAACTCTTTTATTACACTAATGCTATCTGTCATTTCCTGCATGTGTCAGCATTGCTTCTGAATGGCAAAAACGTCACGGATACACCATGCAAAAAAGAAAGAATCTTGTACCCTGCTATGATAAGCAACACTGCTTTGAAAAGAAAAGAAAAAAATTACACGTTGACAGATTATCTGGCAACTGCAAGATATTATATTTGCCATGGTCTTGCACCAAGGCAGTGGAAGTCGACAGCAGGAGCAGTATTGCTCACATAACTCCCACCCATCCCTCCAGTTAGCTCCTGATTGCTTTGCAGCTCTGGAATCTGATTTGGAAATGAAGTTAGATTAATATTTGAAATTGTGGAGTGACTTCTGTGTATCAATGGACCAGGTTATGCCACTTTCCTTTACCTGAGGTAGTATTTTACACCCCCAAGCAACAAGGCACTTAAGCACAGGCATAAATTTAAGCACATGTGTAAACCCTTCAAAGTCAATGGGACTACTGCTTGGGCTTAGTATCGTGTACTTGTATGTACGCTTTGCCAAACCAGGCTTTACATATTAATCCACACGAGGAGAGGTGACACGTTATGACTTTGTGAGCATTAAAGTGTCTTGGGAGTAAGATATTTTTCCTAATTACTTTAGTGCTCTGCTCTTGAGGAATTACAACAACAGTAAACTCTAATGAGACTTTAAGAATTATTCATAAAACCCAAAAGATTTTGAAACAGAAAAGCTGAAACCTGCTATAGTTTACTATCAGAAGAAGACAGACTAGCAAAAAACTTTCCCCCAAACCAGTTTTCTTTCGACCAAAAATCAACCCATTGTTTATCAAAGAATTCATTCTACATTAACTAGGCAAAACATCCCTGGTATGGAACCATTGATATTCAGTGAGCACAGAAAATGAAGTCACTGGATCCTTTAAAATGTAGTCTTTCATGTCAGTTCATTGCAAAAAATAATGAATTACAGCCTCTTCTTCTTCCCAGTGCATTTTTAGGATAGTTTACATGACTCTGGAATGGCTGAAATACTTCACCGCCTACTGTAGAATGTCCTCATGAAGACAAAAAAAAAAAAAAAAATGTTTTACTTTATTTACTTTCACAGTTTGATTGCATGGATTTCAGAATTGCATGGATTTCAGACTAACATTCAGGACCAAGAAAAATGTAGATTCCGTTTAAAGAAATAGCAGCAATATGTTAGAAAACATTTACGTAATGAAAAAATTATATGGACAATATCTAATCAAATACAAAGAGAAATCCAATCCATATATATGGCTTTTAGTACAGTAGGAAGAATCTGCAAATCTTGTGATAAAAACAAACTTGTAAAGTTGGCTTGTAAAAGGACCTACAGATAAGGAAGCATCTATTTTCCTTATAGACGTTACTTCTGAAGGTTTGCACCTATAGAAATGACATCCACATGCCCTGCTTAAACAGCTGGTATGACTAGCACAGACCTTCAGTGCTTATACATGCTTTGGATTTCATTCTGACAAGTAAATCATATCTTTTTCCCTTTTGATTTATGAGATTGGATTTATTATGACTTCTTCCTTTTTAAGAAATAGAGATTAAGTATGAGAGGTCACAAATTACAGAAACTACAATGGCTGGACCCCCCCTTCACTTGTGTTTATGTATTTCTGTGTCTGCAAAACATCCCATTGTTTCTATTTTTTAAGTACGTTTTAACATATAGTACTCAAAAGTAATACAAAATTATTGGAGCAGCAACTGCTGCTTTTTGTTTTGATTTTTATAAGCTTATGTGCCTACATTGTTTATTTTAGTTGATCATTAAGGCCTAGATCTTACTGCATAAATAAATCTGCTGGGTCCCTGCAAAATATCATTGAAGTCAATTGGGTTTCACATATGTGAAGAACCTTATCTGTGCCAATCACGCTGTAAAACCAGGCAAGATACTGGAACAATTTTCTCAATCAGATATTCTTATACAAATTAAAACAATATGAATATGTTTTTATACATTTTGTAGATTGTATCTCTATTTTGTAAATAGATGAATAGTCCTAAATACTTGGAAAAGCATGTATGTATACAGGAGAGTCAAAAAGAAATACATAAATACAGATGCATGTATTTAATTCCATATGACAGTAGGCAATTAAACATAATAATGATAACATTTAAATGCTACATCTTGAAAATACATCCTTTCATTTTATTGATGGATTCCTAACAAATGTGGATTTTTATTAGAACTGGGGAAAGAAACTCTAAATGTATTCACCTGAATAGAGTAACATATGTCTGTGCTTCAAGAGAATTTTTTTTAAAAAAAGTCCTGTCTGGCTTAAAATAGTCTTGAAAGATGACTTGCCTGGATCAAGCATTTCTGACAATCTTAAATTCTGATTTGCAATGCAATTTTTTTTTAAAGTTGTTATACTGCTATGTCTTCTTGCTCCTAGGAGACAGTTCCGAATGCCTCAGCTACCACCAAAGTTGCAATGATTCTTTAGAGCAAAAAGTAATACTGCATCTGAAAAAATGTAATATATAATGTAGCGTCGTAAACAACTATCAGCAAAGGAGTTTTTCACTTCAGCATTTGGGTGGTGTTTATCAGCTTACTATCTGCAAACAAATTGTTTTTAGTGCAACTAAGATGGTTAGCAAGTCTTCTGCTGACTTAAGTCAATTTCAGTTCCCATACAGCGAGACAGATTCAGGCATGTAGTGCTTCTTTATGCTTCCTATTTATTTATGATTCCAAGATCTTTAATAACAGCCTTTCTGTTCCAGCAGTCTGACCGAGGAAAGTGAAAATCGCGGTTTTTCCTAGAAAGAGAAATGTACACAACTTCAGGTAAACTGCTACAGCACTTTGCTGTGGTTGTGAGGGTCTAAGAACATGCAAAGGACAGACTCTTAGGTGATGGCCACGTGTTTTTGTCGCACAAAGCAGTAGCTCTTTTGTAGAAAATGTACAGGAAATTACCTGGTCTAGGGAGACATATTTCCCTGCCTAGAACTTTGTGCTTGATAAAGACAAACCAAGGAACTACAATCCGCAGCTCTACTGGAGATCAGGAAAAGGTGGATTCAACACTTACTAGATATTACGATCTCCCTCCTTGCATTTAAGGATTTATGTTTCTTTTGTCCAAGAGAGGACTTCCTCCTCAGCCTCCCTGATGTCATCTCGACGTCACATATATTAAACTATTTTTCATTTAAAGGTAGTCTAATTGGTGTATATCTACCTGGTCTCTCAGCAAGCACTCTCAGGTGGTATTCAGCTTTGAGAGCTACAGCTTATACAGATCTAAATAAAGGCTGGAGAATCCCAAAACTTGTTTAATTTTTCCAGTTTTACTGTTTAGTCTACTACTTCATATTCCTTCTACCTGCAAGCCTTGTCTTCTCTTAGGAAAAGTGGGCTTTGGGAGTGTGCCAGGGTTTGGCAAAAATGCTCATCCCTAAAGGCCAACTCATACTCCCGTCAACTTCAGGTCCATCTGCCTGTTTAAATCAGGCTCTAGCATGTCAATCAGGCTTTAAATCAGGAGTTACATCAGGCATTATAGATCTCTAGTGCTTAAGTCTCTGAGGATGGCTCAGGTGTCAGTGTACAGGAACAACTATACCATCTACTATGTCATTTAATAATTCGGAAATGATGCAGTTCAGGCTGACGACATAGCTTCTCTCAAAGTGGTCAACATCAAGACCTTTTCAGAGAAGAAATTGGTCTTCTTTGCCTAGCTCCAGGGGTGTCCCAGCATCATCTGGGACTAGTCACCAAACAAGTTGACTGTAGTAGCCGTCGCCCAGAAAGGAGGCCACTGGGACCAAGCAGAGTGACAGAGCATGAGGAAGACTCTCTTTCTCCTTCTCAGCAACTTTCTACAGGCCACACGGAGGCTAAAAACACACAGTCAAGAGCTAAACATGCAGCCTACTTCTGGAAAGGAACCTGAAAAAACAAGAAGCAAGGGAACTGGTTTGAACTCCAGAAGTCACGAAGGCCAATGAGACCTAACAGACCATGGCAGGATAGAAGTAAAAGTCACGTCCCTAGGGCCTGCTGTGTTGGAGAAATATTGACCCTTGAAAAACTTCTTAATAATTCAAAAAGAAAACTGAAACAACAGGGACAGAAGCTGGAGACAAGAGTGCAGATTGAAGGAGAGAAGAGGCAGGAGAAATACACCCATGTTTGCATGGAGGGGTTGCAGGTTGCAGTTGTGACATCTTTTTGGATGCTTTTCTTAATGGACAATTGTTGTTTGTTGTTTGTTTTTTTTTTTTTAACCAAGGATATGAAAGATAGGGCACGGACCTTAAGGTAGCAATAGGCTCTATTTCTGATTGTTCATATATATATATGTGTGTGTGTGTACACATACACAATACATGGAGAAGAGGTAATACATATTTGGATATGCCCTCTTTTCCGGTATATTAGTTACAGAATAATTTTACACATTGTAATATTAAGTGTTTAGATATCATCACTCACAGTCCTCAAGCACTCAGACAATCTCCCCCTAAATGACCAATTTTCAGAGATATTATAGAAAGTGTGGGGCTCAGAAAGGATTTGGGAGAAGGATGGTTTTGCAATCCTATCAGACTGGGGAGGGCACTTTGTATGAAGGGGTGGGTATGGCATAAGGACATTGACCAGAGGGTGGAGGGTGAAACACTCAGAGGTGACACTAGACAGGGAAAAGAGGGGCAGAGACATGTCAGTGTTGACAAGAGGGTTGGATATCGATCTCATGGAAAAGCGTCCAGCAGTGAAGGAAACTGTGTGGAGCACAGACTGAAATGGGGATGGGAGTCTGTGTTCTACCACATGCGCCTGTCTTTGGAACATCTCAATTACTTATGAGGAAAAGATGAATTTCCCATTTCCACTGCTAACCTTTTCCACTTCTTTCTCGTTACAGTAAGTAAACAACGTCAAATGGCAAATGCTATAGTTCACAGAGTAAGGTACACTGCTGAGCTGTCTTTAGGAAAATACAGTACAAGTGTGTTAACCAGCACATATTCCTTACAGTGTCTAGAATTTTTCTCTTTTACGCAGTTCTCGAAGTTATAAAGTATATTGGTAGATTCCAGTCAACAATAAAGGCTGCAAAAGTCGTCTTTTTTTTTTTTTTTTTTTTTTTCCAATACTGAGCTTTTAGTCTAATTGCTTATTTGCAGTCTCAGCAAGCCAGAGAGAAGAATTTTATCCTCTTTGGCTTGTTTCTGAATACTAACTAGCCAGCCCAGTCAAGGCTCTCTAAAGAGTGAAACTGCATGAGAGACACACTGCATTTGACACAGTCAGGAGGCAAAAGAAAGAGCAAAACAAAAGTCTATTCAGGGCTGAATCCTCTGACATACTCACCCATCCCCCACCTCCTTTAAAAGTAAAGAGAAAGGGGAAAACTCATGAATCCATGGCTGAATGCCTGAGGTTGTCAGAATAAAGGACAATGAGTGACAGCTGACTGTCAGCACAATTCTCAGAGCCTGAGTTATCACTTTTTGGCATTGTTCAAATAGGAAAAAAGCATGCGCGCTTAACGAGGAAATATCGCAGGAGTGCTTTGTGAGGGGCCGCGCTCAGCCCCGCTGCAAACAGCCGAGGAAGCGGTAGTTCCACATGGATTTTTCCCTGACGAGTATATTGCTCTGTGAAATCTTCCCAACTGAACTCATTAAAAACTTTTCTAAGCACGCTGGCATTAAATGATGCCTTAAGACAACAGGGGTCAGAAAACTGTTTTACTTTAAGGAAATCAGGCCAGGCACACCTAAAGCTGAGACAACTTACACGTTCACCATGCTGTTATCTACCTGTTGGTTATTTAAAAAAACCACACACATGAAGGCCAATCTTTAAATATTTCCTGCATGTTCAACTTGTTTAGGATCTCCTTGCAAGCCTTTTTTTTTTTTCCTGCAGATTTGCCTACACTTTCATCTTCGCTGACTGCCTTAATCCTCCAGTCTTTGCTGTTCCAATGCACGATCAGCTTGTTTTTAAGTCACATCTACCCACATTTGTTAGTGCTGAAACATTACTTTAGGCTCTTACATCTCCATAAATCCATACAAATGATGCACAGGTTTTCCTGGGAAAGGTTGAAAAAGCTAAAGCAGAGAAGATTTTAAGGTTATTTAAATAATGCATTTTAAATTGGCAGATATTTAACTGCATGGTTTATGTACTAAAAAGAACTACCTGAGCAGAGCGACAGCTCATGACAGAGAGACCTTGGAATGACAGGGTTTTTAGTAATTAAAACAGATCTGGCCTGTGCTCAAAGCATTAGCTCACTTAAGCCTGTTGACCATCTGTACTAGAGAGACATTGATTTTATTCTCAGCTCCATGGGTCTGTCAGGGTCCATAACAACTGCAAATAGGACCAAGTGTCTAGGTCTTGCCCCGCTAGGCATGAAGGCTGCTCTGGAGTGTGGTTATCCCTGAGAGGGAGGATGCGACCGAAAAGTGGGCAGTGAGAGGGACCGAGATGCTGCTCTGTATCACTCGACACATTAGTGGAGCACCATTATGGGAGAGCTCAAACTGCTGTTACCACCCCAGCAGGTGTTACTGCACGTTATGAATCTTCAGAGAGAAATGAAGAAATGAGGGAGGGAGTGTAAGTGAAATGCAACAAGAAAAACAGGCGGAAGTTAATTTGCAGGCTTCGTTTCTTTCCCAGCTAAAAGGGAGAGATTTCTGTAGCTGACAGAGATGATATTTAGAAGTTCCAGACTTTGCACAAAACCAGTAAAATAAACACCTACAAACAGAGGTTGTTTGTAGATAAGGCTTTAGAGAAAGTTAGTTATCTGTTTCCATAATCTATCTGCACTCTGGAAAAAAGACTCTGGTTTCAGGGTAGGGAACAAAAATTGTACAAAACCCTTGCTCCTTTGCTCCACAGAGCACGGACCTGCCGCTGAACTTTGCAGCTTTGCTTCAGTCTTTGTGCTGCTGTCACCATTTGCTCATCTGTGTACGTATAAATGTTAAGTGTATAAATGTATAAACGCTACCTCACTACGAAGAATCCTATATTTAAGAAAGCATAACCAGCAACAACAAAAATCAAACTCATTTATAAATGAAGCATCTAATCTTGCTGGGTAGGTGCAATGATTTGCAAAGACTTTTTGAGGGCTTTATTGTGCGGAAGGCATGCAGAAGGGGCTTTCCTACCAGCAGCCTTGCAATGTTAGGTGAATTGCTCATGAACAGGTCCTGACAGCCCAGGAGGACTATTACTCGTAACGATAAGCTGTACTCTCCAGGTGTCACATAAGAAACTTCTGGAGAATAAAGAAGAAAATGGACCAAGATCTCTAATGCAAATATAGGAAACTTATTTTTGAGTTTTAAGAACTTTCAATTCTCATCAAAAGACATGCTATTTTTTCCTAGCCCTTTAGTAACAATATGGTGCTATCTAAGATAAGAGCTGTTGCTGTAGTCTTCCATTTTCAGGAGTTATCTTCCCTTTGTAATTGATTTTAAAATAATGGAATGCTTGCTAAAGGTAGAAACCTTTGTGGGTTGCGGGAGAAAGAAATACATGAGAAATTAATAGACAAAAAAACCATAAAAGTGAACTGGGTTCAACCCTTTGTGAATAACCACATGGAAAGAAATAAAATTAATAACCCTGCTTCAAGTCCTTGGAAGGCAAAAGAAGCTCTGCCTCTCCTGCTCTAGTCTTGGCATTTACAGGATGCCAAATAGTTTAGTATTTCGCCACATTACTATCCCTTCCAACTTAAGCATGCAGCTTGGTTAACTAAATTAGCTTCCCAGAATCCCCTGTCTCCCTCTCCAGTCATTAGATAGGTGTTCCCAATACCTAAGCTAACTAATGTAATTTCAAATGGTCTTTTGCAAGAGGCTCTCTTTCCACTTTGATGAAAGAATGAATTTAACTTATGATGGAAGTTATAAACTGAATTTCCTGCCTACGTTCAGGGCTAAGATGGGATGATGTAAATTTCTGTTTAAGTGTTCAAAGTGACTTGTTCTCTCAAAATTTTCAGGTCAATTTGGAGTGATGTTGCTGCTGGTGACTCCCACAGAGAAAAGATCCTGGAGTCTACCCTTCCTCAAGAGAGACTTTGTTCAACTTCTGAAGAGATGAAGCAATGTTCCTAAAAATGCTTGGAGGCACAGGGTTTTGGTAAATTCTTGTGAGCGCTTGCACATCTAGGGTAGCAGAGACACAATACACAGACCTGTTAATCTGCATGTAACAGACTGTATTTTACAGAGCTGTTAATGATGTTTATTACCTTGTGCAGAATACGGACACCCATTTACCGTTGCTGTCTCTAACCTCAAGAAACTTTCTAGATCTCTGAACAGTTTCAAAGAGATTGGAAATATGGTCACCAATCTCTGAAGCAACATGGACTTGTAGCCTATAAACGAAAATGAGCCAAGCTTTGACTTCTAGGTAGTTAGTCCTGATAAACTCACTGAACTTTCGCTATAACTGTAAGAAGGGAGATGAAGACCATAGACCTTAATGGTGGAGTGGATTTATCATTGTTTATTCCTTTTGCAAGGAATTCATTGGGGAGCCAGACTCTGAAGATGTTAAACTGTTTTGGCTTGTTTTCAAATCGAGGTCCTCATAACCACATTTATGATGTTATACATATATTTTTCAATCCCGATAACCAAACTATAGTGTATGCTCTTGAAATTTTACCCCTTTTGCATGGGTACCCTTATCATAAACTTGTAATCGTAAGAGATTTCTGCAGAAGTATCTTAAGCCATGGGATTTGTTCAGTTGTGTGGTTTGGTGGTGTTTTTCTTCCAGGAGTGACGGGAGATGTATGGGAAACAAGAGAGTGAAATCCCGGTTTGTAGAGCCAATGGGGACAATTCAGCAGGCTTGCCTCATACGTTGTAACTTCTGCCTGCACTTTCTGGTGCATTGGAAGGATATTAGCAGCTCCAGGAATTCACTGTTTCACCACTGGAATGAGAATGCATCCTGCCACTCTGCAAGCTGATATAAGGCTTACATGAGAAATTTGAGAATATATTATTCTAAGAATTAGAAAACAGATCATTCTCCTGAGATTCTGTCTGGGGAGAAAGGCTGAGAAAAATCTCTGGATGTAAGTAGGCTTCTTTCCTTTGCCTTTGCCCTGGGAATACGTTTGGTAATCAAGATGTATTTCCTGTTTTGGTAGAGCTTCCCGATTGCTGTAGGCATATTCATCACGCATGCCAAACCAGTTCCCTCCATTTCTTCAAGACTTACTGTCTAATAACCTTCAGAACAGGATTAGAGCTTCCCAAGCTACAAGAAGCTTTAACTTACTTCTGCTGAGCACAGCATTTTACAAGTTATACTTAATCTCTGGAGAGTGCAAGAAATACCCAGTCAATCTTTGAAACATCTGTTTCCAGGATATATGGAGTGTGTATACATACTGTTACATCTCTAAGACTAGACTGGTCTCTCCTGTCTACAAATACTCGGCTTCCCAAGAGGCAGGGGCAGGCACCCCAATGCACAAAGGTAATCAGCGGGAGCTAGTCTCCCAAATACCTTTGTGGACCAAGTCCTATTAATAATTGTATCATATATCACCCCCTACTTCCTAAAGCGTATGCCGTTGAATTCCCTGAATACCTCGCAGTGTTTGGTAGGTCACTCCCATGCTTATATCTAAGTAGGGTGACCAAAGGAAAGACAAAGGTCAAAGCAATAAAAGACCCTTGGACCTTTGGATATCAAAGGGAGCAAGCTATTTCTGGACACAGAACTGATATAGATTTCCTCTTGGACCAGAGAGTGCAAACACTCTCAAGATGTGCAGAATTTCCCTTTTTTTATCAACCACTGCTGGAGTGGAAAAAAGTCCATGTATCTCACAAACGATTCAAGGCCTTACAGAATCAGCCCAGCATGGGAATATGTCCTGATAAAAGTGTAAGTTCTTTGAGTATCAACTCATGAACAGGCTCCAGAAAAAAAGCAGAGATAAAGACGGTTGGAACTGGAGAATATGTAGCGCTGTAGATCACTTCTGAAGAACTGGAGTTTCTTAAGGTGTTTTCAGTTTGGGTAGTTGGTCCAAAATGACAGTTTGGGAGTTTTTGTGTTCTAATGGCCTAAGTAAGGGTAAGCAAGCAATAAAATTACTATGGCAAATAATTACAATTTTAGTTATCTAAAGACAAGAAGCAGGTAAGGAGAAACACAATTTTTGAATACACTGGTATAAAATTAATTCCTGATCATAAAAGACGTACAAACATTGTTTAAAGGCATCATGAAAAGAGAAGGTTGGTTTTGCTATGAGAGTACCACACCTAAATTCTTGTTTCAATCTTTGCTTCCAGCAAAAAAACCCATGTGGTGAATATCTTTTACTACATCTAGTATCTTGGCTGAAAGTAATGATAACATAGATCTATTAAAATGATGAAGTCTTAGGCTTACATTCCAGTTTGACAGGGAGATCCACAATTACCTCTGTTACTTAGATGCAGCAAGAAACACGTCAAGAGGTTTTGTGTGTTTTACAGTTTTTTTTTTTTTTAATCAGTGGAGCCTGTACAACAGAACTGTTAGATGCAGTCTTATACCAGGTAGGAAATTTTCTACACTATTCCACTGAAATGGGAGATCACCATCTAAAAGTGGTTGGATTAATATCTGTTAACAAAGAACATAAAAAGTCTTTTTTCCTGTTTTGATACTTCCAAATAAGTTGGACTGGTCTGAAAATACACCTTGAAATGGACTGGGCAGCAAGAACAGAAGTCCAGGAATTGGAAGCAGATAGGCAAGTGTTCCTAGAGGAAGATGGAGATTATCCATAAAATGAATCCCAATGGTAGAATAAAAAACAAGAAAGAAGACGGAAGATTTTCTTTTTTTCCTTTTCCATACAGAGGGAAGGCTCTGAAGGATAGATGATTGACCATCCTCAAAAAAATCCATAGTAATAGACCAAATTACCAACTTCTATGTTGCCTAAATGGAGACATGGAAAAACCTGAGGTCTCCTGTCTCGCTTCTTAAGAGTAAAATACAGAGACACAACTGATGAGCTTCAGGGTACTTGGATGGCAGACAGGTTAACCAAGTGTTATCAGAGAACCCACTGTGGGCAAGTGAGCCCCGCTATGTCCTGTTTGGCTGAAGAAGGTTGCTCTTGTTATGATGTATGGTTAAAAAGGTGCCAACCTTCCCTCTCAAGTGGAACAAGATAATTTGTTGCCTCTTTTTATAACTGATGAGTTTTGAATGTCCTTTTTGTTTCCAGAGTTTTTGGTTTTGGATTATGATATCATTGAAGAAATTGATTATGTTTACCTGAGGGCTAAAATCAGGACAATTTTTAATCAATGTTCACAATCGCTTCTTTTGGGGTAAATTTTAATGAGGAACACGAAGCTAACTTTCTCCAGGGAGACATGTTTGTACTCAGGTCAATAATAGCAAAAGTGGATTGTGAGATTAAATGAGAGGACCACACTGGCAGCAATCCTAGGCAGTGGATTCACAAAATGTGGATAATTGGAGTAAAAACATGAACAAGAAATAAACGTTTTTGCCATTTATTGCTAAAAGTTTTTCCAGATCTGGCAGAAAGTTAGTGTTGGTGAAGGTGTCTAGGAAAACTTCCCTGGAGAGCCAAGTTCTCCTTTTTTTTATCCGTGAACAGAATCCATGGTCTTGAAATTAACTTACAATTTCATTACTATCAAGTATTGCATGTCGATATGTCATCCACTGGAGCGGATTAAGACCATCAAGCTAATTTTCTGTGGTTACTAAACAGCTATTAGATGGTAACAACAGACAACTTCAGATCAGATTACAAACATCAGGCTAGTTGTGAAAGACCTGTGTCTTACCATCAACCCCTTGCATGATCCATCCCTTCAATTTTGCTTCCCATTAGGTCCAACTTAAGAATTAGTTTTTCTGTGGTCTCTTGGTCACTATTTTTTTTCCTGAAGTAAGGAATAAAGATAAAAACAAGTTATGAAGAAACTTGTTTCCCCTGGCATGATGCTTATGCATTGGGCAACCAGTGAGCAGCGCAGAGGGGACATGTTGACAGTCAGATATGGTTGTCTGTGACAAGCATTGGAATATTGGGACATGCTCAGTTCGCAAGTGGTTTGTGATTTGGGTGAGAAAAAGAAATGAGAGTAAGTTTTCCCTTTGGAAGTCTTATTGCATATTTCGGTATAATTTGCCAGTTTTTTGTTTTCTGTTTGAATAGCCAGTAGGCAACCATTAGGGACACAGGCTCATCAAATGGGCAATAACAACAATAAAGTTTATGTATCTTGGCTGTCATCTACTCCAAAAACCTGTGGAGTTCTCTGCTGGAACAAAGAACCTGCAAAAGCACATAGAACAATTAATTTCTAAGGACTTCCCTACTGAAGAGCATGGCGAAAAAACTTTTTTTTCAAGGACAGCATAAAAGAGACGTGGGCAATAAATTGATTGCTTGGCCTGTTTGGAATATCACATGCAAAATCTCATGTTCCAGTAAGGGACATTGTAATACCTGAACCGTTTTATTTTCATGAGAAAAACCTCACTGTTTTCTTTTGTTAAGTTTCTGACGTGGTAGTGGCATGCCAGTACTGTCTTTCCTCACCACTATTAGAAACGATTGGCTTGAATTCTCTTTAGATAATATGTAGTATTTCTCAGGAAGTGGCCAAATATTTCATTACCTATTTATCATTTTAAAGGGTCTTTTTCAACCTATATTTCATGTTCTGTGTCAAAGGTTAAGTAAAGATGTATAGGCTTTTTTGAACTCACAAAGAAAAAATCCATGTGTCTTACTTGATGCTTCTGTGTAAACCATCATAACAATATACTATTTTGCAGTGTTTTCAGTCCTGGATGAATTATGGCACCTCAACATTGTCCTCCTTCTAGAATTACACATAAACATGCATATATGAATGCTTACTTTTGTATTCTTATGTATATTTTTGCATAAAAATGAATATCTGGAAAGATTTTTACATTTATTGGGTCGAAAGTGGAAAACAAGCTATAGAAGACAGAAACTAAGTTCGAAACAATGGTAATGACAAAGTTAAATAGATATTTACCTATACATTCCTTTCCTTTCAATTTAACATCAATGCACACACATAAAAAACTGCCCTGGCTGGGGCACTGAGTAAGTCATATGAAACGCTGCTCTGATTCCCTGCTGGTTTACAATCCTAGCTTTTCAGTGCAGAGCTGCTATTCAGACTTCAGTACTTGTCTGAAGAGCTTTGTGTTGTCTTTGGGTGTTTAATACTTATAACAAGGCACTTTCATTAAGTGCAGCCCAATTTTAAACATTCTGTCCATTTATCTGAGCCCTCTGCAAATGTCTGAGGGAGACCAGCTGACTGTTCATACTGACTCACCTAGATAACATTTCTTAATTTTCTTCTGCTTCTCATCAGCTTCAGACTTTATAAACAAGCTCCCTTTAACAAAGCCTCGAAAGGGTAGATGTTTAGCAAAGCCTACATTACAAAAACATTGCAAAGATTTATTTTATCCCCTGTTTAAAGTGGAATACACACTGTCCCTTAAAATACTGGCTCTCTTCAATTTGCTGCGAAAGTGTGAAAGTATTCTATAGTTCATTGTCAATCAGCACTGACATTTTTTTTTTTTTCCCCCTGGAAGAACTTATGGCCCGTTTCAGAAGTGTTCTCTAGACTGTTTGAATTTAAAAATCCTTTAATTTATACTGGGAGTCTGAATCATATAAATTCCAAAACACTCCTATTTCTGGAACCTCCCACTCAGGGAATCAAAGTTTTCCTCACTCTTAGTATTTTCCCAAGGAAAAAATCATATGAAGAATGTTTGTTTTCATCCCTTCAGAAGCATGTGAATTAGAAGAAATTGTTCTCAGTACCTTCAGACAATAACTCCGTTATTAAAAATGGATATTCTCCAAAATATGCATATTGTATAAGCTAAAGTACATGTTTGTTGGAAAGATTCACTCACTTTATCTTTGCTCTCTCTTTGAATAACTCATTGTCTGTCTGACCACACACAATTGTACAGACTAAGTGTTAAAAGGATGAATATGCTTTGGAAGATATAATTCTTGGCTACGATTCATATGAATAGTAAGAAATACTTGTTTAGAACCAGTAACCTCACTAATGCAAAGAATCAAAGACCTGCATCGAATCTGAAAAGCTATACACTTGGTAAAGTCTCTGTTTGGAAACCTGGGCCTCGTTTCATGTACATAAAGCTCTGAGGGGAAAAAAAGAAGTAATTTAGTATCCTGCAGAACAAACTGATTTATCTTTAATTATTCCCCTCCCCCCTCCTATTTCTGATGAGGCTTGAAGTAACAAAGGATCTTCTTCTTTCCAAGATTTTTATTCTTTGTATTTCGGGTTTTACTGAGAACATAGTAAATACGGGGCTAAAAAATTAAGAACAATAAAGTGCAACAAAAAACAAGCATTCTGAAACTTTAAAAAATTCAAGGTTCATTTCTGGAAGTATTCGGGAATAAAGCAACCAGTTTTTCTCTACCGATTCACACAATTCTTTTCCTTTCCTTGAACTAAATCCTTCATGCTGGCATCTCTCACAACCAGCTGGAAGTTTTAAGAATGGCTTAGGACAAATAAGATCGCGAAAGAGCTCAGTCCCCCCGTGTTAACTGCTCTGGCTCTCATTTGTATTGGTCTCTGCTTACTTCTGCTGCTGCATGGAAAGGAGAGCATTGCACCATGAATGCCCAATGTCTCAACACTGGAAAAAAGCAGAATGTACCTTAAAACTGAGCTTTTCTTTAGCTGTCAAGCATTAATAGTCATTTTTTTAATTGTACTGAGATACAGGAATTGTTATATACTGTTCATAGGTATGTGAAGAAAACAAGTAATAGGCCATTTTCCCTTTTTGCCTGAATTTCTGTAATTCCATTAAGGCAATTTGGAGCCTGTTTCTCATTCACAAAGGGATTTTGTCGTAAGGAGTGCTGGTAGCACTACTACTGTCGTCCTTGTCTGTAGCCCTGGGAAGCTGAGAGCTCGTTTTGTCCGTAGCCAGGATTCCCACCACTCCCCTTGGGACTCTTTATGGTACCAGTGGCTGCATGACACATTTTGAGTTTACATGGCAAACATATTGACTTTGTTGTCAACTTAGCTTTAGCTGTGAAGTTGTGACCACGTGGCCTGCTAACAAAATATAACTGTAATAATGTATTTCTTTATTTCTTCCTCCAGACACAAATTATTGGACCAGACCTTGCTGAAGCCTTTTATTTTTTTTTTCTTTCTTGTTTTTTTTTTTTTTTTTTTCTTTTTTTTTTTTTTTTTCTGTTGTTCTGTGTGCCTACTTAGCTTCACCCACAGCTAAAAACGATGTGTGCCTCTGTTTTCCAGATCCTCCTTTGGTATCCACCCCACAGGTTGCTAGCAGTTTGCAGAAGAAAGGGAAAAAGGCTCTTCGGCCACAGCTGGTGCTGCATCAACTCTCTGCCATGAGGTGGATGGAGAAGTGCAGTGGGCCTTTTATCGTCAGAGACCAAGCCATTCACTACTTCGGTATTTCCCATATATTTTGAATTAGGCGGTAGGCAGACATCAGAAAAGGGGTTCTGCAGAGGCAAGGGTGACGAGCATCACCCCTTACATGGAGGGACAGCAATTTTCAGCATTCCTTGTAATGTGTATACACAACATGAAGGCATGATAATGATATATGCTAAATGATGATACATATAAGATAAAATATATGCATCTGTAGCCCAAGAACCAATAGCAGATCAAAAATGGGGAAAGGCAGATGAATTAACATTAGTATTTTTATAGGCCGTCTATGTTTTTTTGGTGGAAGTCAACCTTCTAAAGCACTTAGAGCATTATTTTTGATGCATTTTCTGTCTCTTGTGCATTAGAGAATTAATAATGCAGTAAGAGAGTTCTTCTGGATTGCATACTAAACAGACTTGTGTGAATAACTAGTATTTTTGCTAAGGTAAAAGTAAATTAAAAATAAATAAAAATTTTGAAATAACAAAACAGGATCTTTGAGGTGAAATGAAGACAAAGTAATGGTACAAATTCAGACATTTTTAATAAAAAGAAGAATAAATGATGGGCAACATTAATAAAAGGGAGTTTAGATGCCATTTACAGAACTGAGAAGAAGGTAACAAATGTAGCTTTGTGTTTCTCTGCAGCCTACACTTACTCAGTAAAAATGAGAGATGGGTTTCTTCTGTGTCTAACGGAGGTTTAATCCAAGCCTGGATCTTCTCAGGGAGTGTCTCAAACACTGATATAGGAGATATTTTAGGATCTGTATATTTTAATTTGCATATAGTAGTGATTGCTTGTTGGAACAGTAAACAACCCTTTTATGCCTAAGAAAAACCGAGAATGACAAATCAGGACAGTCCTACTGTCCCAAGACACGTTTTGGTTTTTTTTGGGGCAAGGTAATAAGCCAAGTTCCATATTCCTGGCCCAGGTCGCACACCCTGTGTATGTGGGTTGAGACCTTTGCTTTCCTACATAAGCTCCCCATGTGCCAGGCCATAGTATATGGGGAGGTGAAGGAGCATTGGCACATCTCATGTGTCCCTAGCTCTGTTCTTGGTAGGTGAGGCTCTTTGTGAATCTAGCAGGTCAAACCAAAACCTTTAATTTTGGAAATATCAGTATAAATAATGTCCCCATTTTAATACAATTATTGTTTTTCTCTTCAAAAGTTATTTAAAAAATTTTAGTCAAATTGAATTGTGAATAAAAGACGTTCCAAAACACTGTTTAACTGATGACAGACAGCTCTTGTATGAGAAGAATTTAGGAAACCTCTGTAAGCATGACCAGTACCCTTCTTACTCCCTGATGGTTAGTTCCAAATATAAAAGCCCTTGCTTCCTCTAAATTTTTTGAAAGTTAGTTTCTTCCAATTTTCTGAAAACATTGCCTACAAAAGTACATATTTTTTATGAATTTACTTTTATCTTGTATGAACTTTTCTTGACAGGTTTAGGAAAACCCTAACTTCTCTTTCTCATGCTTTCTTGCAGAGTGTGAAACTTTCTACCAGATATATGAAGGCACTTAACATAAATGTCATATTTTATTCACACTACTGCAGAGAGAAACCCCAAACTAGAACAACAACAATGCACAGTCGTTATTAATCGCACACACCTCTCAGAATGATCTGTCCTGTCTCCCATACATCAGGATTGGTATCCTACCAGTTAGAAACAGATGCATCCCACATCCAAACTGATGTATAATTCCCTGTGGATGCAAGATCCTGGTGCACAGCTATTACCAGAATGGATAACCCTCCGGTTCTGCAGTTTTAAATATCCTTTTTTTTTTCTCATGGGTTTCCTCTTTTAAGAGATCAAACAACAAAAAACATGTCAGCTTGTAGACAGCCCTTTGTTATGTTGCTGAGTGATAACATACTGCTTTCAGAAGCCACTGGACACAAGCTGCTGAGATACAGCTGTCTCTGTGGAGGATGAGGGAGACCTTACCTGAAGAAATGGAGAAAAAAAAATTTTGAGTACCTTGGCTTTTTCCAAGACTTTCGTCACTAGGTCTCTTGCTGCATTTTCTTCATCCTTCCTTTTGGTGCTGTTAATGACTAGGAGTCCTTCTGGTTTCCTTTTGCGTTACTCATTAGCTTCAGTTCCAGCTGAATTACCTCCACCTCCCTATTTCAATCCCTCCACACTTGGGCAATTGTTCTATAAATCTGGGTCACCCAGGTGCTCCTCTACTTTCCCTTTAGGATTCAGCTTCACTCAGGACCTCTCTGGTCATCTGTACTTATCTTCTGCCATGCTCGTTCAACTTCCTGCAGGTTAGAAGAGTCCATACTTGTGCTTTGAGGAGATTGTCCTTGAAGATTAACTAGGCCTCCAAGGTGACAGTGAATGCTGCCAAGTAGATTCCCGAGTTACCCATGGGGTCTGCTGGTCTCTTGAAGTCCATGATTGTAATTTCTTCATTCTACTCATTCCTCTTAGGATGTTAAACACTACAATCACATGGTCGTTATGGTCAAGGCTGCCCTTGTTCTTCCCATTGTCCATCAATTCTTCCTTGTTTGTGTGTTATGGGCCCAGCAATGCTTCTGCCTTAACTGGACCATGGATCTCTTCTATCAAATAATTGTCATCAACACACTCCAGAAAGCTCTTGTATTACTTATACCCTGCTGTATTGACCTTCCAGAAAATATTAAGGTCATTAAAATCCCCAATGATTTCTAGGTCTTGCAATTGTTTCCCACTGCTCTATAAAAAGGCATCACCTTCACTGTCTTGATTGGTATCCATCCGTCGCTCTTTTCCAGTTGCATGAGCTATCCCACCCTGTCTCTGTAATATGAATAAAATAGCTCTGTAGTTATGCATGGACTTCTAACATCTCCATTTTTCCCTGTGGTACGTGCACTCATGTACATACGCAGGATCCATCCCCCAGTCTTGCTGCTTTCATAAGGGAAGCGTGAGATCTTCTATCACATTGTCCCCTGGACCTTCCTTACTGCTCCATGTGATTTCACTTTTCTTCAGGTTTTAGTTATCCCCTCTGATACGTATAGCTTAGCTTCTCACCATTTTAGAAGAATAGCTGGTACACAGCAAGAACTCAAACTGTGCATGTCTAAAGAAATGGATGAAAAACTTCATGAACTGATCTAGTGTCCTGAAGCAAATCTTAAGTCTTTGCTCCTAAAACTTGGTGTGGATTTCAGCTCAGAATAAATCAGCATAATTGGAATGCATAGATCAAATTCAGCAGAGGATTGCCATGAAATACACTTGACTTCTGATTAAAATTGATCCCCAAATAAATGTAAAAGGCTAGGAAGTGCAGCTTGCACCAGCGCGGCATTCAAGAGAGTAAACTAAATATGATTTAAGTATCAAACCTGTGACTATGGTCCATAGTACATCTATAGACTGTGCAGTCTGCCTTGTAGCCTGATGGGAGGGGAAACTTGGAACCTATCCCATTGTAAAACGGCAGAGGTGTAATCTTATATTTGGCCTCTTTGAAGAAAAAACAAAAGAAAACCAAAAAAGAGCCTGACTATAGTTGGCACTGTATCTAGCGGAAATACTTGTTCAAAACCAGTATAAAACAGAATCATATACAAAACACAGCTTTGTCTAAGACAACACAGAATGAAAAGCAGTGGAGAATTACATTCCTTGTTTGCGATAATCCATGATGAAACAATTATTTTTGTATTGTGACCCTGATCTTTGTTCATAAAAAGAAGTTAAGTAGCAGATTTTATTTTATGCCACTCTTCTTTGCGTGTGTGGCATGATGAACAAAGCTCCTTACACTAATAATTCACACTTAAGCTATCATAGCATTATAGAAAAATATGCCTGGAAAGGGCTCTGGAGGGGCTACAACATATGTCAGAGTTGGTAGAAAAAAATCACACATTTCAAACACCACCCAAATTTAGTCAGGAAGTACTCCAAATGATTCCTGTTCTTCTACTGGTGTAGAGATCTGCAGACAATCAAGAGATCCAGTCATAGATCTCCTCAACAGTAGAATTTATCCTCAAAGGTTTAGTATTTATAATCCTATTATTTTCTAATCCTATTATTGTAATGTTTGGATGAATTGAATGTATTTCCTCCTTAATCTCTGTGTGATCTCACATATTTCCCGTCAATGATGACTTCTGGCTGACCCTGCAAATACTTTGTCCTTCAATACTTAAAAATAAATTGCCAGAATAGTTAGGAACATTGTATTTTCTGCAGATGCACCTTGCTGTTAGATAATGTCTCTTGACAAAGCTAATACTTACAGAATACTGTAGAGGTGTTTTATCCTCACCTGATTTCCATTCAGATCATGTATTTTTGCTTTTTCCTTGCTCAGTAAGTGGTCACTGTGATGCAATGCTTATTTTAAAATCACATTTGAGACTGTGCTTGGAATAGAGGAATATCTACAGAGTTGTTACACGTAGTACACAGAAAAAAACGCCATGCAACTTTGAACTGCATGGATTTAATGCTATTTAAGGGTTTAACAGTGACATCATAAACCACAAGAAGGTATGAATTAATTTATATCCTTCCATAAGCCTAAGATAACACTATAGCCTCAATTTTGAAAGTTGATTATTTTTGCATTTCCTTTGCAATTACATTTTCATTTAGTATGCCACCCTCTAACTTGCCTGCTTATTTTGCCCTTTTTCTCTTTTTCCATCATCTCCTGTTTCTACTTTTCTTTTCTATCATGCTCCAGAATGTTTTACCTGAAAGAGGCATATAGAGTTTCCATATAAACAGGTACATTTTCTGCCATCAAAACCCAGTACACATCAGAGAGAAACTAAGATATTAAGGGCATAAAAAAGAGAAGAATCAGGCCTCATAACCTGAGTACTCTTGAAATTCACAAGAAATTGTCAAAATAATGAAATATTTAGGTGACCATTCAAACATAAATGATGAGATTTACTTGCCCTTGACAGCAGTGTGTTTAATTCTAGTACCAATATCCTGTTAGAGAAGTATTTTCCCTAGTAACATAAACTCTGTTTATGATCTCCTGCAAACACTTTAGGCTTCAACTTCTGCCTAAGGTACAAATTGATAGAAGATAAACTTCCTTTTTCTGTTGTCCATCTACCCAGAAGAATGACAAGGACAGATTCATGTGAATTATACTGGTAAGACGGACAGATCTGGCATACATTTAGCTGGTCAAATGCAGTTTTTATTTGTTTTATTTCACAATAGCACATTTTTGCTAAGAGAATTCTACAAAATTAAACATTTTGCATCAATTATTTACAAAGTATTCTCTTCTTGGAAAAAGACGATGCAGGCAAATGATAACTGCTTCCAGTAAAATAAGACTTCTCAAAAAACTAACATGACCAGGACAAGAGGTAATGCGCAGAAATTAAAACGTGAAATTCCATCTGAAACCAAGAAATCACTTTTATACTGGCAGGGGGTGGTGGTCGTCACACCCTAGACTAAGTTTCCCAGAAAGGTTGTGGAGTCTGCATCCTTGGAGATATTCAAAACCTGACTGCACGTGGTCCTGGGCAACTGGTTTTAGGTATCCATGCTTGAGCAGCAGTGGTTGGACCAGATGACCTCCAGAAGCCTCTTCCCACTTCAGCCATTCTGTAATTCTGTGATTTATAAATAAGGTCTGGGTTGTGGGTCTCCCAGAAAAAAGAGTCAGGAAATCTTATTTATTGTAGTTTGGTTTGTAGGTGCTTGCTTGGCTCATAATTTAATGGAGTAGGACTTTCTCCTTTTTTGCTTAGACTCCACTTGAATAAATTACAACAAAAGATGGCTGCTCCTATTACAAATATCTTCTGGGTTTTCTCCACCTTACTGTGGCTGTGTCCAGACATTAAACTTTGTTTCAAGTCACTATTGATATTCCAGTTCAATCCCACTTCTACAGTGGCAGTTTCTAACCAGTAATGAAGAAATATTTTATTACTATCAAAAGTAGTCTCTGTCTCATAAGAAGGTCAACCTTGGCTCAGGGTGCACAACTAACACCATGTTGCTATACAGAATATACTACTGTCTTAGAGTAGCAGGGTTATGCATTCTGGAGCTCCTCAGGAGGTATTGAGCTCTTAGATGATGTTGCCTAGCACCAGGAAATTTCATCATAGGTACTTCTACAAAAGAGGAAGACTAAGTTTCCCTAAACTGCTAGGTTGCACAAACAGCAGTTTTTGAACTGGTTTCTCACTTATATGACATCGTAAGGCAGGTGCTTATTTGCCTGCTTCTGACAGAAAACAAGCTCTTACATGTTCTCATATACGGGTAGGAAATAATCTCATTTGAAGGAAGTCAATGAGATAACAGGAGCATCTGTGGGACACTGCAAAAGTTCTCTTGCAGAAAGAGTATACGCAGATGATGACTTAAATGTTTGATGTTTAAAGACAGCAAGGGAAGGATACTTAAAGAACCAATTCAGAAAGAATATCTATGGAAAGAAGAACAGCTCCATTATGAGTGGAAAGAGAAAAAAATCCCACTCCAAAGGAGAAATTAAAACTTCAGGATGGGGGACACCTCACTGAAAGTGATGGACCTTTTGAACATCACTGACAGAGTGAGTGTATATGTCTTCATGGTTTCTCAATTTTTTTCTCCCTCTGCTTGTTGACCTGCATCTTTCGCATCTAAAGTTTCCTACATTGAAATGTTCAGAATTATCTTATTATGTAAAATAAAACAAAACCTTATAAGACAATTTTCAATGGGAAATGAGCAAGACAATATTGGACAGCAGAGAGTTAGAAGAAATATCTTCCCATAGCAGTTATAAAAGATTATGTTAATTAATACCTTGAAAAATACATATCTGGGCTTTGCAGATGTCTGTGTAGAAGGTGACCATTGCCTCTTCCTTCATTCGAAGCAGGATCTCACAGGAAGCCTGCCCAAAATGAATTGTGAAATGGCTCCAAACATTATAATCTAATTATTTGCTTATTTACTATTAAATAGCTAATTAATATTGATTATGAGAGAGCTGCAAAATTATTTTAGAATTACCAGAGTGTCTGCAGCAAAATCCAATGCCAGCAGTAGAAAAGTCCAAAAGATCTCCTCTTACAAAACACTTTACTGAATGGGCAAGTATAAAGAAGTCACATCTTTGTACTGAAAATGCCACAAGATTAAAAGCTGGGTTTCAAAGAGCTCCTCTGAAAACACAACATCGTGATTTTGAGTTTTCCTTACTCAAGAACAAATTCAGTATTCAAATTGTCTTCTGACATTCCTCTTACTGTGCCACATGTGGACCAAACTCTTTTCTGCAGTCCTGACAAAAAGTTGGTTGCATCCTACTGCTAGAATCTGCACAGAAGGTATCACTTTTTATGATTAGTAAACACTTGGGACAGGCCACACTTTAATGTAGATTCACAGGCTAAACTCCCTGATGTTCCTTTATCTGAAAACAGGCATAAATCTAGGAAACACAGCTTTCCAGAAAATGTTACATTGCAATGCTTTCCAAAGTGTACTTAGACTGAAAGATCTTTGAAGTTGTGAAGTGTGGGGTTTTGTGTTTTTTTTTTTGTTTTTTTTTTTTTTTTTTTTTTTTTTGGGGGGGGGGGGGTTTTGGTTGGTGTGTGTGTTTAGTTTTTTTTTGTTGTTGTTGTTATAGATAGTGTCAAGTTGAATGGTGACTTCACATTTGACTGGGGCTTTTAGGTGCTACCAATACATCAAATAACACAACTCAGTGACATCCTTTCACTACGCTGATCTTCATCCCAAATATCCTTGTGTACAGATGGCGTGGAGATTTAGTCTTGTATTGATCTCCCTCTTTCAGTAACATTGCATAGAATTAATTACTTAGGGATATTATTAGAGAAACAGATTACTGGAGAAATACAACAATAAAAATGCTGTGTGAAAAGTACTTTCCAGCTTCCCAACTGATGTCTATGTCAAGTAGGTATTACTAGCTCTTCTAAAAAAATATTGAAACCAAAGTGGAGAGGAAAAGTAACTTGTTTAAAGGCCACAGGAGGAGGAATTTTCAGAGCTAGGACTATAACTCTGGAAATGCTGGTCACTGAGGACCACACTTCACCTGGTTTCCCCACCAGAGAATGAGGAGACACATTAAATAGCAAATGTCCACTGTTTTTATAACCACAGTGCTGAGACTCCTCTCATCTGAGAGCAGGTCAGTTTTCTTTTTTGTTGCTTGCTTGCCACTAGCATGTCAATGAGCTTGCTGAGTCGGTTGGGAAGGTGTCAGGAGAGGAACAGTACAAAGCAGTAATTAAGAAATAAGGACTCTTGAGGGGACATTTCATGGTGAGCTTTCTCCCCACAATGCCCCCTTCTTTATCTCACAGTCTAGCATCCATAAATGCTGCATCACCTTTGCAACATTCCCAGATGTTGCACTCAGGACATCAAGAATACAGTGCAAATCTGGACTCTTCCAATCTCTGCCAAAAAATATACAGTATTAACCACCGATCCAAGTAGCTATGTTGTTTAACTGCTCAAATATTGTAGGCTTCACAATCCCCCAAAGTATGTTAAATGTCCCCAAGTTCAATCAGCAGCAGTTCTTATTAAATATCAGGATTTGGTCTATCTGGAGTCAACAACTGAACAGCAGAGACATCAAAATCTGAGCAACAATGACCTCAGAGCCATGTATATTTATCATGTGCTGGATTTCCTGGCACACTGAAGCCAAGAGGGGGAAAAAACTGCTGAACTAGTCCAGCTCTGAGGTTAATACTCCAATTGAATCACTGGCTTTAAAAAACATTTAAATCTGTGACTCCCAAGTTGGAAGGCATTTCACAACTTTCCTGTCTTAAAAGTGAGGAATGTCAATGAGTACTAGGTAGGAGCTGCAAGTACACTGGAAGGTGCTTCTCCGCAGCAGGAAGTTCTTGTCCGTATATTCATAGGGGCATAAGGAACTAGCTGCTGCATATGGGAAATACGTGTTCAAGAAAATCTTAGCAACAAGTAGCTAGGAAAAGGGGCAATTCACTTGTCAGATGGATGACTTCATGACCATAGTCTTGCCCTCCTGCATCTTGGTAGTCCCACAGTATAGCTGGGGTAGACACTGCATAGGGGAATAGAAAGTGTCTTTGGTAATCTGCACATTGTAAACCAGTTGGTAAACCGGGATGTGGATGTAGAATGTGCTTTGTTGGTGAAAGCACCTCTAGGCTGGGAGCTGGAGCACTTCTGTCTTTCTTCTAAGTTTGTTTTTAAGTCTGATCTTGAAAAACAAACCTACTGTGAAATGCGCACATATACTCTGAAGATGTGAGAGCTCATGGGAAGCATGGCTGAAGGGGGGAAGCTCTTTCAACGAGAGTAGTGATGTCTACCAAGTCATGAGTCTGCAGTAGGGCAACAAAAAAAGGAAAGGTCTGTCTTCCGTTTCCCACAGTCAGATGTATGATGGCCAACTGCTTTTCTTTCCCCCTCTCCCTCCTGTACCTCCACAACAATTTTGTGACTTCACAGTTCAAGATTTAGGTCACGGTGTTGGCAAAACCCAACGACAGTCCCTGAAAAACACCACAGTGACTTTTCTCCCTATCTGAACTGTCAATTTCTTTAGTTCTCTCTGATGATGTTGGGTTTGTGTGAGCTTAAATTTCATTTCTCTGTATCCTACACCTTACCTGTGGCTGAATGATAGAAAATAAACACTGCCACCACAGGAATCTGCCCAAGTCATTGATCCAGGTGAGATCCAGTGTGGTAAATCTACATTTGCAAAACAGCCCAACCTATGATTTTTTTTTTTCTTTCTTTTATGTATTACATCTTTCGTGGATATGATGAGATGGGTGTGGAGTATATCGATTTTCCACTTATCACCACACATTCCCAGGCTACCCAGACTTTGGTGTCACTATTATACAGTGATGCACACCTCTGTATTTAGTTCTCATCAGACTCAACCAGTTGCGTGACTTGACTTTCTTATTGGAAACTGAACTGCATTGTGGAGACATCTGTCATCTGGTCCCTGCCCACCAACTGCTGGAAGCGTGTGCCTCTAGTAGGGTGGTTATGCTAAGTCTGAGCCGAGACACGTTGTTGTGTTTCTGGTCCCAAGGACCAATGAGAACCTGAAAGGAAGATGGACTTTTTTATTCCCTCATCTGGCTCTTAAGCAATAAGAGAGAAAAGCAGAGTTGTAAATGGTTAATTAGATTTGCAAATAGATCTTCTTCTTCCCCATTTTGTGAGTTAAACAAATGGAAAGAGGAAAGCTGTATCTGCAGCAGGCTGGAAGTCAATACATATGCTCAAGGATGAAATTATTTCTTTGGGGGCAAAAAACCCCCAACATCTGCTGCAGTAGAGCTGCAATATCCTTTCTTGTCCCCTTCAGATGCCTCAGGGCCCTGCACAGCAATATCCCTGCCCTGTGGACTGCTGCTTGCAGAAGCTCTCTGGATCCCAGAGCCTCCATCTGCCTGGGAGACCAAAGATCCACCCTGAGCCTTGCAGGAGGCTGCTGATCTTCCCCTGCCTACCAGCAGCACCCTGGCTACCAATGTTCCCCATCCTTTACACAAGGAGAACTGTTTCTGCTCAGAAAACATGTGTAGAGCATTCCTCTAATGCCTTCGGTAGGTGGGCTCGCGCTGGGTGACCAGAACAACTGTTGGCTGAGGTCAGTCAGCCAGGAAAACAGTAATGTCTCCAGCCTCCCGAGTGCCGTAACTCTAACATCAGGATTAAGGCTGCTGAACTGTACCCGGGACGTTACATCTCTTGCAGCTGACCTCAATCAGCAGCCATGTAGACCACCCGGGGGACAGGGAGTGGAAGGGGTACAAAAGGTTTTATTAAACCCAAAAGAACAAAAGGAAGAGAGCCTTGAACCCTCCAACAAAAGGAGGAAAGTTCTTGTATGGCAGGAAGCCAGGTGATATTTTTTTAAACAGCTTTTTCCCCTCCTTTGTACTTCAGCTGCTAAAACCTGTCTCATATCTGCAGCTGCACAGGGGAGATCCTCCAACCTAACTCCCCGGACTTAAAAAAAAAAAAGTATTAATCTTGCAGCTGCTAATAGAGAGCAAAAGGGGAGAGGAGGAGAGGGGGAGAGTTTTGTTGAACTAAGTAGTGCAGGATGTAGGAGAATTAGCTTGAGCCCTTCCTTGCTCGCATGCGCTCACATTTTCATGCCACCATAAACGATCCTGGTAAGACCATCGTTGTAACAGGGTCCAGCAAAGCGTAGGTGGTATGCATCAGCAGCAGGATGCGGCATGTGTTAGCAGCATGCTGTTGTGGCGGTGGGTAGTGGCATTGTGGCTCTGAGCAATAACAGTAGGGTTATAACTGTGAAAAAAATGGATGATTTCTTGGTGGGGAGGGTTTTGTGGTCCAGGTAGGTATTGCAATGGAAGAGGTTGGAGTAGGTAAGCATTTAATATAATCTTCAGGGTTCTTAAAAATTCAGCTGTGAGTCGCACGATTTTTGGTATTTCTAAGGGGTTTCACGGAGGGAGCTTTCCTCAAATCCTTGGACAGGTTTGCTTCCTGAGTAGGCACAATCGACAACACATTTTAAGAAATATCATTAAAGGTTTTTCAAATCTTAGTTACTCAGCTTTTTTTGGGGAAAGATAACTTTATGTTAGGTGAATCTGCTGTGATAGTAATTGTCAGTACAATAATCACTAAAATACATATCATAGTTATGCCTGATTCTACATATAGACACAGAAGGAGAAGTGAAATTTAAATTTTTTTTTTACAAAAGGAAATTAAGGTACAGAAATCCAGATTCATCTTAGCTAATTTTAGGTATGTAACAGAGGCACTTAATTAGAATTGCAGTTGTCCTCATCTTCCCAGCTAGTCACTGGAGAAAGACAGGCACATCAAAGGGCAAATAAACCTATATTTTAGATCTGAATTGCCTCTCAGAGGTCCCTCTCTCTCCACTGATGAGCAAGAGAACCTAAAGCAATTATGATCTTAATTAGATGCCTCTGTTATATCCCTGAAGTTGGGCTGGGATAAATCGGACCAAAGAAACTAAATGACTGTCCAACGAGCATGAGGCAAAGCATGTGGCTGGGAGCCAGTCCTAGTCCATTGCTTGATTACAAATAACATTATTTCACATATATCCCTTTAAAGTCCGCTGCTGAATTACACAGCCCTGGCTTATAGAAGCCTCAGGAAATATTTAGTTAAACTAACACTGAAGTAATTTTTAATTTTTTTTTTTTTAAATGCTCTTATCTTTATTACAGAATGCAGAAACTTCAGCCTGGAGGAGCAGTGAATTTTCTAATGGTGACAGGCATCAATAAAAAGAACAGAAAGAAAATCAGTCAAACAACTGTAAGTGTAATTGCTCTGTAAGTTAACGATTATAAAATAAATGATCAGGAATTTTATCCATTGGGTTTTCACCTTGCTCTTTTTTAGTAGCACAGGAAAATATAAAACTTGGATTGAAAATTATAACATTGATGCAATTAGTAATACTGAACTGGTGAGAAAAAACTCTTGTAGAAGGTTTATATCTCGCAGCATAATGTCCAATAACAGAAAAGACAGTGAGTGATTTTATTTTTTTTTTCTTGCAAGAGCTGCTGGGTCAGCCAAAGCAGGGTGTACCTGTAATTGTCTCATGCCTGGACCCAGGAAAAAGATCTTTGAAACCTTGAAACTTTTCCAAAGTCTGATGAAAACTGCCTGTTATCCTTACCCCTAAATGCAGCAGGTTATAAAAAGACAAGATTACAATGTTCAGTGGGAAAAAGGGTTTCCCCTTTGAAAATGACTATACAGTAGAGCTGGTTGATCTTAGGCTGATGACAAGATTACAATGTTCAGTGGGAAAAAGAGTTTCCCCTTTGAAAATGACTATACGGTAGAGCTGGTTGATCTTAGGCTGACCAGTTAACCACCTCAGTTGGATGATAGTT
>NW_009619406.1:27527-45640 GCF_000690535.1 Cariama cristata | reverse complement strand
ATGTACTTTAGTTAAAATCTCAGCAGCTGTAACTGTTTTGGCATACTGGCTGCAGGTCATGTGTTGTGACATGGGTGAAGTTACAGAGCAGCTCAGTAAGCAACTTGACAGGTTTCCATTCCTGTCTGGGGTATATGTCCCTGATGGCCTTGAGCAGGTCGTTTAGCCGTGCCTCAGTTTCCCTGCTGATAATGATGAATCTGTGTCTTGCCTCCCTTGTAAACAGCTTGCCTGTTTTCCAGTGAAAGGACCGTACAGAAGCTGAGATGTCAGAATGGTGGTGTTTTAAACAGAATTAGTTAAATCCGCTTTTATCTGAGATTCAGACGTTCCTAACTTTTCATTTGTATGTGCGTTTCATTGGTTTCAGAGAGCTCAAAAGAGAACAAAAAGGGTGAACAGAGTTCTGGGCAACCTAACTAATGAGGGCAGAGAGAAGGAACTAAGATTTTAATTTTTTTTTTTTTTTGGTCTAGAGTAGGCAGAAAAGGGAATGCATAAGAACTGGGAATATTTAAAGAGACAGCTGCAGCAGGAAGGGATAGACTGATCTTTCTGGGTAGCTGAAGGAGCAAAAAGGATGGGCTTAAATTACAGCAAGATAGATGAGGGGAGGACATCTTGTTGAAAGGTATAGATAGCAGTGGAACAGATTGCCAAGGAAGACTGGGGAATCTCGGTCCTTGGGAATGTATAGTAATATCTACCAGAAATGGTTTAAATCTATAGTCCTCTTTCCTTGGGGCTGAGAAATACATTAGATTATTTCCAAACTTCCCTAATTTCTATAGCGCTTCCTTAATCTTTGCACTATAGAATCTGTTTTGGGTCAAAATCTGGGAAATGAGGAGATCCATTGGAAATTGCACTTCTCAGAATATGACACTGTTTTTGCTGTACCTCCAAAATTGTATTGGTGTTTGTCCTGTTGCAATGACCTCATTCTTTTTTTTGACATAACGAAGCAGCAGTTCAGTATGGAAAGCAAAAATCGGTTGCTTCAGGTGTGTGTAACCTCACAAAAAGTGTCCGGTTTAGTCTCCCCTTGCTTTTTGGCTCACATAGCTAAATGTCAATGTTTCAGTATTGTACTGTCTCTTGGTTTTGACTGTGCTCTCTGTGGTAACCCAGGAGCAGAACTGGAGTTTTTTTTGGTGACCTTAAAAGCAGATTCCAGTTTGCGTAATTACTTTCCAATCTAGTTTTCAAGTGTCTTGTCAGTACTGGACTTCCAGGGTTTTGAACACCTGCACGTTTTGAGGACATTGCAACATTCTCATAAGAGTTTTTACCACCTTCTGTCATCAATAGATATATAACTACCTGAGAGCCAATAGCCATTTTAAATTTTGACTACCATGTAACCATGTTTAGTTTTATTCAGGATGTGGAAAATCTTTATTTTATTAAAGACGTGAGTACGTCTACAATTCTTATTACACTATTTCTGCATTATACATCATACTGCTGTTATCACAGAATTACTATGACTGTAAATAATGCTAGAGCGAGCATTTGTCCTTTTGTTCATCCATCACTAAAATGCATTGGTGTCTGTAGTTATGTTTCCATGTCCTCAGAGGGCTTTAATCAATCCCTAGGAGCTCACCGAAGAGTAAGTTTTAATTCTATTACAGTCCCTGAAATTTTCATTTCTTTTTTTTTAGTGGTGATTCAAAGCAATAATTTGTACTGGTTTTAATTCATCAAGAAAGAGAGGTGAGAAAAAAGAATAAAGCTGTAAGCAGGTCCTTCACCCACATGGCTGATAGCAGTCTGCAGTATAGGATCACCTCTGTCTGTCATGGTCCTTAATTAGGCTTCTGTAGATAAGGAGGGATTAAAGTCCTGCCTTGCTCATGGGAGAGCTTCAGAGTGACCCTGCAGGCTCAGGAGCCTAAAAAGAGATGGTAAGGGAGTATAATGGGAAGTATTGCTCATGCCACCAGCGCTAGGAGCAGGAGTTAGTCACGTTGCCGTCTGTGAAAATGGATCGGGTTTGATCTTGAACGGCCCAAGTCAGGAAGTGTGTTTTTTCACCACGTATCTGAAATTGCCTACCCTAGACAAGGGCCAAAGATCCTATCGCTGAGCGAATGATGAAGTGGTTGTCAGCATGTTCCCTTATCTTCCTCTCTCTTGCCATGTGCGCAGCAAGAACCAAAGTGCCAAGACGTTTACCCAGTCAAGTCAGCACAATCCTTGCGTACGGCGGGGAGACAGGAGATGATTTTATAACATTATTACTGGCATTTTGTGAAACTTCTCCCATGGCATCCCTGGGGTGGGAATGGGCGTGCATATATTGCTGAGCAGGACGAATGTGACTGAGAATGCTGTCCCTGACTCAAGCATGGAAATTCACGTTGCGGAAAGTTATGGAAAAACTCAGAAAACCTAAAAAGTTTGAAAAAAAGTACTCAGTCTGGCAGTCTCTTTCCTTACACAGGCATACATACATTGTGTAATTGAGAGATTAGTCAGAAGGTATCTGGATATTTAATGAATAGCTTCAAAGTAGTTTCATTCTTTCCCCTTTCTCTATCAGACTGCTTTTATATTTGAATGTAACAAGCAAATGCAAATCAAAAGCAATCCTTTATGTTCTGTTTAACACCTTAATTTCTGCTGGCTTGAGGCATGTGTTTAGAATTTGTGTTGATATAAATCTTGCAGAGAAAAAGTTTCTAGTTGGCTATCTTGCATTTCCCTTAGTTGTCAGCTCGTTAATGTGAAAGTGAATCACTGTTGGAATGAATTTCACAGGAAGCTGCCTCTCATTACCTCTGTTTACTTTTTTAGCTATAATCTTTTGATGGTGCTGGTAATTCTTTTCCCTAAAGTGTTTGGACCTCGTTGCATTAACCATAACAATTTTGTCTTAAAAGCACAGTGATTTTTTTTTTTTTCCTCCTTTCCTCTGATATGCACCTGTAGCCAAACCCAAAGGGAATATCATGAAACATCACAGAAATTGAAGGCTGACTCAGACCTCCTCTTACAGTTTCTCTGCAGTCCTTTCTTAGAAGATAGGCCAAATAATCTACCTTTCTCTGAAGAATATACCTTTAAAGAAAGAATATACCTTTCACTGAAGGTCCTATCTTTATGAACTGTAAATTTTAAAATCTGTTTAAAATTTATTTTTGCCTCATTTTTTCGGTTCACTGGTAAAAAATAAAAACGTAGCTGAATGATGATTTGTCAGTTTGTCAATATTGTCTGTGACAACGGACAATAAAAATATCTAGTTCAGTGGTATATCCAACAAGAGCCCCAAAATGACGTGTGGCCAACGGGACTGTGCTTTACAAAAGGCTGCCTCTGATAGGGGTTATTATGTAAAGAAATTCATTCTTTACGGTATTTGTCAGTTGCTCTCAATAAAGCGAATGAACATTTTAGAACGAAATGAGTTTCTGTCTCATTAAAAGACTGAAGTCCTTGTGAATGTCACTTTTTTTCTCTTGTGGATTAGTAATGTGAGAAATGTTGCATCATGAAGTGAAGGTCTGAACTAGGAATAGAACAGTTTGCCAGATAAAAGTTCCTTATGTATAAGTCTAGCAATCATGAGACATGTATTTCAATTAATACAAAGTAATTAAAATGGTTGACTTCATATACCAGTGCACCTTTTAGAAGTGAGTAATTACTACTGTGAAGTCAGCACTTCTCAATTAATGAGAATTTTGGATGCATATTGTTATGTCCGTGATTGTTTTGCTAGAATGTTGGATGTGCTTACTTAATGGGATTGCTTAAGTGATTTGCATAAGGTGTAACATGTAATGTTCACTAGATTGAGGCCTCAGTTATCACTGTCTGATAATTGAAATGTTAAAATTTACATTTTTGTTACAACCACAGCACAGAGATGTCTGAGTAGATATACTTACCCCATGTATTATGTATGGACAATACTAAAATGAAGACTAACTTATGTGACTTTCATTTTACAAGAATTTGAAAAAAATGAAGTGAAGGAATTTTAGCTAAAATTTAGTAAGGTACTAAAAAATAAGATGACCAACCCAGAAAATTACATTCCTTGTTAAGATTGTGTGTAGAAATAGCTCTGATTAAATAATTCACCTGTACTGTTTCAGAATTTCTTCCTCTCATCATGGAAGAGAAAAATCTCTCTCCCATGAGAGGATTATAAAGTAATTCAGCTATAGACTGTAAACATTTTCTACAGAGTTAGTGAAAATATGAATGTAATAATGATAAGTTACATCAGAGAACTACATCCCTTAATGTGATACATTGAACCAAAACTACTTTTCCTGCCCTAAATATGATAATATACGCCCTCATATCAAGGGAAGGCAGGGCTTCCAGAAACACCTCTTGCTTTGTCTGGATTCAGTGTTTACTGGTCTGCTCAGTTCCTGTAAATGACAGACTAAGCTCTAACTCTTGCTGCAGTACAGGAAAATTAAGGGCATAATTCATAGTTAGAGTTCTGCTTATGTAGTCTGGCCTTCAGGTATCGTTCACGCTAATTCATTTTATTGACCTTCTCTTGAAGAATCAAGTCACTTCCCACTCTAAACCCAACTCCAGTCATAATTTTTTGGTACCACTGTGAACTTGTACTCCTTTTTTTCTCATCTTGCATGTTGTTGTTTTTACCCTATTGTTTAGGACAACAGCAGCTTAAGCAGTACGTTGACTGTTTTCAATTTGTTAGTTGGAGACAATTTTGCTAATTGTGCTCAAGATTTCAGCCCCCAAACATGCACACCACTTCCCATTCTATGGTTTTTCTCTTTGGTAATTTCTGAACATCTTTTCTGTTATTTACTCGTTTATCCAAATTCCAGTGTAGCAAATAGTCACTTTTGACAAGAGAGGCCACCACAGTGATAACTCAGATTGTTTAATGATCCAAAACTACAGCTATATCAATTAAGATGTAAGATACCTACTATGCTATAGAAGTGTCAACATGGTATGTTTTCAGAGAACATATTTTTTTGAAAGTTCTTGTAGACTGAAAAAGTGTCTGTTGGAAAATATTTTGCGCTTTAAAAGAGTGACACAAAGTTAGTTCCCATTCTTGAAACCACTTTTTTTCTGGATATCCCCAAAGTAGTCCAACTGTCTTCCAGTACATTGTAAAACAACTGCTTTTTTCAGGGATAAATATCTGCAAGAGTTAGCTTTTGCAGAACACAGGGTAGATCCATGAAAAGATTGTTGCATGGCTAACCTAATTTTTGAAAGGATACAATGCAATCAGAGGTTTTCCAATTCCAGCTTTTTCCCTCATGAATACACTTCTTAACGAGTGTCGGGCAGAGAACTGCAACTCCCTATCTTGAACAGAGTTTGTTTTGTTCAGATGCATGCTGTGGCTTCTCACAGCTCTTCTCATTAAGAGCTGTGCAGTGACAAATCCATACTATGAAGCTGAAGTCATTTTTTTATCAGAACTTGCTTTTTAGGTGGAGAAAAAGACCTCATGGTTGAAGTTATCACAGAGGCATTTGTGCAAGTCCCAGTCCTCAGTGATTTTTTGTTTTGTGGTGTGAGAAGTGATGGGAAGTGTGGTTTGGGGTTTTTTTCCCTTTTTTTTTTTTTCTTGTTGTCTTGAATTTACAGGAAAGGCTTATAAGCGGGTTTAAATTTTAAATTTTTACTGTTTTTTCTTCTAATTCTGTGTCTAAATATTTTCCAGTTCCAAAGTGTATTAGTCATATATCAAACTGCACTTTATGGAAAGTGGAAGTGTACAGGGAATGCTGAAATCACCTTGTCTGCTGAGTCATTAAACACAAGCAAAGGAACACCAATATTGTGTACTTTTGTACTGAAATCTAAAATAACCAAGAGATTGCCCACCTATGCAATATTTTGAATAACAAATTGTGTTCAGCTCATCTTGGATTTTAACTTTGGTTTAGAGAATTGTTGTATTTCAAGAAATCATAACATACATACAAAAATAAGAGCGAAATGCTGATGTTGAACAAAGGCATCGTTCATACAATGAGTTAGAAGTTGTGGGGTGTTTAAAAAAACCAAAATATTGTTTGACTGATAAAATTATTTAAAGGAAGTGTAACTATAAAAACAATGAGCCCCCTCCCTTCCATGTGTAAGGCGGGTACATCAAATGGGCTTTGTGCACCCGCTGCTCTGGTTACAGTTTATTATGTAACGAGTATGTAAAATGTAGGATTTTTTTCCTTTAACCTGTCAGATTTTGGCAGTATATTGTTTCCATAATGTCCGGTATTTTGATCTTACTTTGAATCGGGTATGCTTCTGCTAAAATCTTGCCACTGGAACTGGCAAAGACATTGTATGGCAACAATACCACCAGTCAGGGCTTCCCTCTCTCTGTCTCTGCGTATGGGGAATTACTCTTTAAGTGGTTATTTCACTGCGTTACAGATGAATTGCATTTCACCCTTCCACGTTCTCAGAAGGGTCTCCGGGAAAGTCAAAATGGTAGAAGTGGCATTGGTGTAATAATACTTTTCTCTCTGTGGTGGCACATGGCAATCAGAAGGTAGTGCTGAGGATTAAAAAGGCAAATATGTCTCTATACACTCCCTCCCTCTGATAAAATCTGCGCAGATTTTTCATGTGTGTGTAATACCAAATGAGTGGTTTCTAAATCTCTTGCCAAACAGTAGTAACTTAGAAGTTACCTGCAAATAATATATGTCTGGCTTCGTCAGTTGTCTCTAATTTTGGGTTGTTTTCTTCCCCCCAGTGTCAGCAGTGTTGATGTACGGGATACAAGTATTCTCTTTTAGGCGTCTCCTGTAGTTACTGACTCCTTTCACTGCTACCCCCAACAAAAGTATCTTGAAGTTGTTCTATATTGTTTATAGTGTATCAGAATTGAGTGACTGGGAATTTAATTATATAATCAATAGCTGAACTCAAGATCTTAGGAAAAAAATAGCCTATTTTCTTGTGCTTGGCTGCAAAAATCTTTTCTGAATAGCACATCATAACAATGGAATGTATCAGATGCTAGAAATGTAGCTAAGAGTCCAATTTTAAAGCTATTGTTTTCAAAACATTTATCTTGCTTTATCATCTTAATCAGTTTTCTGATGTAATAATTATGCTGAATTTGAAGGAGAAAATTACAATGTTAATTTGAAAATTTCACCATATTGTCCTATCTCTAAAACCAATTAATTTTCTCAAAGAGGTTTTTTTTTTTCAAGAAAGTAAATAAAAATAACTCTTACTGATAACGTGATTGAAAAAATAAGAAAATAAATTCATAGCAAGCATGCCATTTGCTTTTTTATGCTTAGGAAAGGTGAAATTGAGACAGATCTGCTTTAGACTGAAATAGTTTCGCACAGCTTTTGGAGTAAGATACAGGGAAACTCTTCAGTAAATGTTCAGCTATACATAGTCTGGTGGTTCCTCCATTTTAACTGGATTGCATAACATTGATTTTATTTGGTCCCACCAAAGTTGGCGCAAGTTTCACTGCCCCCTTGAATAAGAGCCAAGATACGTCACTGTTGAGGACTTTGGAAAATCCCTCCCCAAATGACCAAATAGAAACTATTTGGAAGTTGATGTCTTGGCCAAACAATGTTGTTATGTCAGAGGAAGCCAAAGTTCTGCCCCATGTATTTAAAAGATTTAACTTGCATGGTGCTGCAGCATTGCTGTTCAATGCTCAGAAAGGAAAAAGGCTTAAAGAACAGAAGACGGGTTGCTGTGTACACTTGGCAGCAATTTATATGTTGTAACTTGTGATTTTTGTCTGCAGATTACTGTGATCTCACCCAGTAATGCTTGAAATGGAAGAGGGTTTTGTATTCTGCTTTTTGTCTGGGTAATCCCCACATCATGTGAATCCTGACTTGGTATTAAGAATTGACTTGAGCTCCAGCATAAAACTCAAACGCACAAACTCTGATACTGAAAGACTTTACCTTCCATCACTGGTCATGCTTTGTGCAGGACACGGTACCATTGGCAGGAGTTCGGAGCATCTCCGATTCCCAGAGGTTCAGTGGGAAACGAGTGTCTTGGCACTCCCAGAAACTGAGCCGAGGAGAAGACAGCATTTTTGCTGTATCACTCTCTTTTCAGCTAGATTTGCTGAATCCTGTTGAGGATTGTTCAGTAAATGGCAGAGCCAGTTTTAATATCGTAAGAATACAGACATCCACCCTTGTTTCTACCTACCCATCCATCCGTAATCTGCCTGTTTTTTAATCCTAACACACAGAGGAAAGCTTTCTTTTTCCGCTTTAAATGAATTGCTTTTGATTATAGTGGCATGAAAGATTTTTTTGAGCTGTCCTCATATTTTACTGTAGTGTGTGTGTTTCTAGTAAGAAGACAGCTCAGGCTGGCCAGAGTTTTAATCTTTAGGGTGAGGTCTGCAATGCTTCTTATCTTAATCAGCTACTGTTTGTGTTCACTGGAAATAATGTGAAAATCTGAAGAAATGTCTTCTATTAGCAGGGATCGAGCCAAACTACCAAAAAAAAAAAAAAAAAACCCAACGAAGAATCTGGTCTTTTAGCAATTCATGGTATTTCACACTAGATTTCTATTAGCTTTCCTTGGCAGAATTCATTGTAAGGAATAATACAATGACAGCAGAATGGAAAATAATCTTGCATATTTTAAAAACAAAAAAAGGTCTTAAACTAGAATCTGGTCATCAAAACATGAATGTTGAGTCACAAATTTAAATTACTTAATAGCAGTTGGTGAAAATTAAACTTTTTTTTTTCTTGCCAAGAAGCTCTTCTGTGGTGCTTGCAATTTGTTCTTTGTAGTTTGTCATAATTCAGTTGTCTTCAGTTGAGTTCTCTCAATGCTTGTAGTTCAGTTTTTTTATATTGGTCCTCACAATAGTTCTCATAAACGGTCCCCATTAGTCCTTTTGTATCGTTCCGCATAAAACTTATAGTGTTGGAGCATAAACTTCGAAGTATGCATGTAAATGTCAAGGGTAACAAATATCATGATAATCAAGTGCTATGCAAGTAGACTTTGTATGGCCTAGGTAGTCTATATGTTGAAGAACCAGTTATCTGAAATGCAAGGAGAAAATCTGCACCGTTAGGTACCGTTGTCGGGCTATACTTAACAATTTGTCAACAATTACGAAATCCACTGAAGACCAATATACCCAGTCTAAAGACTGATGTAGTGAATATGTGCCCATGTGGACCTTTCTTGGGGTTATGGTCTAATTACACATACAGTGTTTTCAGTAAGATTAACAATTCACCTGCTATGTTTTTCAAGTTGTAATGCAACTCCATGAGGGTTATCCCCTTAAAGTTATAATATAAACATTAAATAGTAATAATGGTGGTATTTTATTATTTTTCTCCATGTAATGTGATATTTCATAAGTAAACTTATACTAGTTAGCATCATCCTATCTCACTGGAGATACGTTGTTTGGATATAGGATTGGCCATTACCTTGCGCTTGTGTATTGACATAAATAAAGTTACTTGACTTGTTCTTTGGCATTACTTTAAAAATACAGCTAATATAAATTATATGTGATAAAAATGACTGATAAAAATGTCTATAAAACATGATATGTTTATGATGTAACTTTAATACAGGAAAACGTTGAGCTAAACTTTTGGAACAGTTTAAGGACAAATATCCATGCGGAAACAAGTTAGCGTGTGTATTTGGATTGTGTAGGTGGATCTCTTGTACTGTCAGTGAGCGCTGACAGATTTATGAGTCTAGCCCAATAGCACACAGCCTTTGTCCACACTTTAAGTAAATTATGTTCTTGAGTATAGGGCTGCTTTGGTCATGGAAAAATATATCTGTATGAGACTTGGATGAATAATGTTTTTCATTGTGAGCCCTTTTTTATCAGCAGCAGTATGAGAGGTTTGAGTGAATATCCAGGCTCCCAGTTACATACAGATATTGCCATTCCCCTGTAATTTAGCTTTTCTAATTAGGACACAGTATGTTTATTTCTGAAATTTCACATGCTATGAAATGTCTCTTACTTGTCTGTTACTGCTTTAAAGTAACACAGCCCTTCATTCCTACCAATTCTGACAGAGAGGAAGACATTTACAGTTTTTTTGCTTTCTAATCATTTCCCGATTTATGTGGAGGTGAGGCAAAGATTGGGATTCAGCTAGTGAACCTAAACAGAGAATGATAATCTAGAATCAGCACTTCCTGCTTAATTTGAAATGTTGGAGACCTGTGTGGTGGAAATAAAGGCATAAACCAGTGGGGTAAGTTTCCTTTGATTGTCACACAATGGCTGTTTTCAAAGTTTGACTTGGTTTAAATAACAGAAGAAAGCCTACGAAGAAAATATTATAAAGGCTGGAAAGCTGGCAGTTCAATAATTTGGAAATAGCAGAATTGAAAAATTCAGGTTGTCTATGGAATCTTCCATTTTCACATCCACAATGATGATGCATGTTTTAATTACAAAGTCACCTGCTTTTTGTCATTGGCCTCTGCTTTTACAGAGCAGATGTGCTATGAGGGTGAAAACAAACATGTTTTTTAAGGCCTTTGCTTAATGTGTAGCCAGAGGTAGAATACATACACTAAACGAGACATTGGATTGCCCTAAGATCTCATGGTTAGGGTGGTTGAAGGCTGTGGTAGAAAACTGAACGCTGTGTCTGACTCTTGTCTGCTAGGGATGTCTGAGCAAATGAATTTCGTGGCTGTCTTTAATGTGTCTCATTTTCTGTGCCTAATTTAAAGCTATAGAGCAATTTGCATCTATAATTGCAGTTGAAGTGAATAGAAACTGTGTTTAACTATATTAACCTCTATATAATGCTGCAAATCATGAATACGTTAGGTCTTGTGTGTCTGAAACTAGACACCTAACGTCAGAGGATTCTACTGATCTTGATATTTCCCAACTACCCTTCTATAAAATTAATTTCAGAATACTTCTTCCCTCTCAGTCATATTGTAAGCTTTTAATAACTGTTGGAGAAATGTTCAAATGTTATACTAATGAACAGAAGAGCTCATGAGGAAATCGCTAATTCTGTCTCAGGAGAGGACTGGAATTGCTGCAAAGCTGAGGGTCACACGTCGAGAAACGGAGGTAAAGCAGGATACTGAAAAGTTGCTTGTTTCATGGGATTTGTCCTTCCTGAATGAGGTCCTGCAAAACAGTAGTGTCTGATTATATAATTGAAGATTTTTTTCAATTATCTATGCACAAAGGCCAAAGAAAGGTTAACTCTGGCATTTCCTAACATCAGTAGTCCTTGATTGTGCAATCCTAATGATGTCTGCATGTTTCTGGGAGGGGATTATAATATTGGAGTTTGTGTGTATATGCAGAGAAAGATATAATTACTGTTAGAGATGCCTACTTAGAATCTTAATTTAACCTATATGCAGAGCAGAAAGTCTTGTTAACAAAATTTTATTTACTACTTTTTCTTGTTTCATTCATTGTCACTTAATCAGGATGTTCTCCACCGTATTTTTGAGACAGTTTAAGGAAGCTGAGATTGACAGTGACTGAAGTAATTCAAGCGACTTCACTGTGAAGCATTTCACATAGGAGTAGAAGAACTTTCCTTTTAATTTAATTAATTATTGTGGCCTTTGAATGACCCAGCAGTTAGAACAGTAGCACCTCGGCTCTGTATGACCTATGTAACACTAGAACATAGTATTTCATAATGAAAAAGAAAAAAGGAACAGAGAGGTGTTCTGTTGTAGTACTTCCTACATGCTACTATCACTTGTAAGATTTGCCTCCCCACCCCCTTCAATTTTTTACTCCATCCATAACGTCAAGGATTACACGTTTGAAATACGTGCTTTCTCCATTTTCTCCAATAGTCTTTCCAGGGCGATACAGTGCATGAGGGTTTTATATTTGGGTTTGTTGTTTCTTTGTTTTAAGGCACTGTAATTCTTAGTTTATTGATGATTGATTTGTGTCATCCTGTTGGAAAAAGAAAACAAAACACTTTGCATTTGGAACAGAAGATTCAATGTTACACTTAGCAAAAGAGAGACAAGAAAATATGTCTAGAGAAGAGATGTTAAGGCTTCTACTTCTACAGTGTTAGTTTCTGGAGGAGCACTTGGGGAATGTTGGAGTCTGGATGAGTAGGTCCTGTGTGGACTGAGGTTTGAATGAAGGCGGTATTTTGCTAGGAAGTGGGGTTCTCTGAAATGCATAAAATCTTTCTGTGTATCTGAAGTAATGGCAGGGTGCCCAGAGCTTTGTGGAAAGATGCCTACTTCTTCAGCAATAAATAAAATAAGTAAATAAATAAATATATTTAGTCAAGGGTAGGATATCTTTGATGTGAAGATCTTCTGCTAGATGAAAGACTGCAGCTGGCACACAGCGCCAAGCATGTCCCTGCTTCCTTAGAGCCTTTGGTGCCAACATCCTCAAAAAGAACACGGGTTCTAATCCTTAAGACATCAGATTTGAAAAAGGATTTCCTTTAGAGCTAAGGTTGTTTTTCTTACCCTCCAGACGTGTAGCTAGTGGTGGGACAAATGAGTCTTTCAAAAATTAAGAAATATTCAACTGTGGCAGTTTTTGGATTACAAGTCGTCAAATAATTTCATTTTCCTGTAACCATGGACAAGGTCGTGATGCCCGTCTGCCCTTGGAACAGAAATAGGTCTTTTACTGGTTTAAGCCAGCGGTCCCAGCAGCCCAGTGTTCACCTGGAATAGAAGAGTTAAAACAAGGCCTATGTACATGATGCTTCCCCTCAAAACTCTCCCAGTCTTCAACTGTTTCTGTTTGGGGAATGAAAATCTCACTGAGGCTGGTGTGGCTTGCCTGTTTAGTAGTCTGCAGTGGACTTCTGCCAACTAGTTGCCCACTCTCCCTTTGAACTCACACATCCACAGTTGTCCTCAGGCGGGGAGTGCTACGTGTCTGCTTCCCACTGCATGAGGAACCACCTTGTTCTCCTTACTTTGAACCTGACTTCTGTAACAAGGGGCCACCAAGTGAAGACAGTGAGCAGATACTCCCTCTCTCCCTTTTTCTGTTCACCCAGAGACCTTTTGTCGACCTTTGTCAGATCTCCGTTATGTCATCTCTTTCCCAGCTTGAAGAGAACTTGACTACTCCCTTGCTTGCCCTGACCATCCCCACCCAGGACCCCTGCCCAGGCATCCTCTGCCTGTGTCTCGAAGGCTTCGTTTAAGCCCAGGCTGGGACACCCACACGTGCCCTGGACTATCAGCTCACTGGGAGCAGCAGGAGCTGGGTGGCCTGTGATGGGGGAGGATCTGGGAGCCGGGGCAAGCCCAGCATAGATGGGACCCTCACTGGCCGGGCACAGTCCCACCGTGTCTGAGCTGGGTTAGCAGAGAGGGTGAGGCAATGAACCAGGTCCAGGGTCTGTCTGGGGAGTCGGGTCAGGAGCAGCCAGAGGCAGATAAACCTACAGCCTATGTCCAGCAAGAACTGAAAGCCAATTAAGGGCTTTTAGTGCACTCAGGGCACTGTCACACTTATCTATGTTGAATTTTATTTTTCATTTTATTGCCTAGTCACTCTGTTTTATAAGAGACTAATTTTTCAGTTCTTTACAGTTTGCCTTCAAGGTATTTATTGTCTGGAGGAGCTTTCTATCATCAGCAAACTTTGTCTGTACTCTTCTACTGCTTTTGCGGATACTTTCTGGGTACGTGAAAGCAACGTGGATCCCAACAAAGACCCGTGTGGAACTCTGCTGGTGACTTTCTTGCCTTTTTACAGCTTCACATTTGCTCCTGTGCCATACCTCTTAACCAGTTATTCATCCATGCCAGAACCTTCCTTATTATGTAATGGCTGCTTCACTTCCTCTAAAGCCTTTGGTGAAAGTTTTTGCCAGAAACTTTCTGGATATACAAGTGAACTGTGTCAACGGGGTCACATTTACCTGCATAGCACAACTGAACCCTGCAGAGAGCTCCAAGAGGTTTGTAAGACAAAAACGTCACTTTACAGAAGTCATGTTGACTCTCCCAAATAGATTTTATTTATCCAGGTGTCCACTAATTCTAGCATTTCTTATACCACAGATCCCTTGTGGTAGCCAAGGCACTGGTCTTCTCAGTGAGGAAGAATAAAATTGGAGTAAACCAGTTTTACCTGTCTGCCAGTTACTGGTAACATTTACAGGCGTTAATGTTATTAGCAAATTTTCAGGATGTATGACTTGTAATTACATTGCTGTTCCAGTGCTCTAGGCTAGAACTGCATCTTGCAGAAATGGTCTTGAAATAATAGGATGTATTTGACCATGTTGACAAGCGGTGAAAAGGACTGAGCAGTACTTCTAGTGCTTTATTAAAATGTAATGAAAGGTTTGAGCAGCTGTCTTGAGTGGTAGCTCCTCATTATAATTTAGTCCTAGAGCCACTCTTGCGGCTTACAATGGTGAACATTAGCAGAAAAACCTTTTCAGTTGCAGCAAATAGCTAGACCACAGTTTGACCATCTTGAGGAAGGAATCAAATGTCTGTTTTTCATATAATGCTCCCTCAGACTGTGAAGGGGAGAGAAGAACCATCATTGGTAAAAGCAAGCATGAATTTCTGCTTTCTTCTGAAATGCAGAAGAGACGGGAATAAACTAAAATGCAGAAGGAACCGAGGCAGTCTGCAATTCACCATATACGCTACAGGTTCTGCCTCACAAACACAGGCACAAACCTGTTACTTTGCACCGTGCAGGTCTGGTAGTCATTGGACTGACAGTCCTACCGCTCCCTAAAAGGATGGAGGACTTCTGCCATATCCTCCTGTCGACTCAGATATGGTCATGTAAATAGAATAGATTATTTTTTATTGATGGGCAATTCAGAGATCAGCTAGTTCAGAGATCAGATTTTTTATACCTTTCTGTTTGAAAGACCATGCAGAAGTCAGTTCTAAGTGGAAGATAACACTGTTATGATAGTTTTGGTTTTTTAGTAAACCCAAATGCCAAGAAACTTCTGATACTATTGCTTCCTGGAAAGTAATTGTTTTCTCAGAACAGGAAGGCTTGTAACTTGTAAATAAAACACCAAGGTTTGTATTTGCAGGGAATAACGAAACTGGTTTAAAGCAGATTTAAGTATAAGACAAAATAATGTGAATGAGAATACCCAAATTATGTAATGTATTTAAACTATTAGGCTTTTAAATTCTTTGGGGTTATCAGCATTACAGCTGGAACAGTAGCTTTTCATACCTTCCACTTTACAAAATAATATATATAATCGGCATGATTCATAGCTAGAACTTCTTAGAATTCTTTTAAAATTAATTACATTACTGGTGTGCAAGGATAGTCTCATGGGCAAGGAGTTAGTAGAATTATGTCTCTTTATGCTTGCCTAGCATCTTGCCTAGAATGTTTTTTGCACATTTCTGTTCTAAAGTTGTATTTTACCACTTTAAGTTCCAAAAAGGAGGAAAATCATGTACTTCTGATTAGGTATATTAGAAATGTATTACAATATTTTCTGTAGTACCTTGGTCCTTTACAGTGTTTACCATCACTTTGACTTTTTGAGGTTAAGAAAGTTCTAGGCTGGAACTACTGTTTTCTCATTGTCACTGTCAGTTGCCATGAAATAATACGTTTTACACTGCATCTGTGCTAAGGGTCATGGATCACAGTGAGAACGAGGTGATTTCCCATTATAGCTCCTGCTTTGGCTTTTGAAATGAAACTGGGCCTTTGGTTAGTCTTGGAGACACAGTCCTGGGAGGCAGAGCAGAGGGTTGCTTCGAGCAGAAGTCTGCTATAGGCAACAGAGCAGCTGTAGTCCTACTACATATGGCCCACGGTGGCCTGCCTGCCATTAATGAAGGGATGTGAACATTGTGGTTCATGCTGGAGGAGGTGGGATCACCCCTCAGAGCAGCAGCAGTGACACCTCAGACTGATAAAAGCAGGAGGTGCTGCAAGGTTGGCTTTCCACACCTCTCCCCGACAGCTCTTCGTCACACCTGTATCACTTAACTCACTCTGTCCCTTATACTTTTCTGGAGCTGCTTCAGCACAGCCCTTTCTCCACAGACGCAAAACAAGATCATTCTTACTCTACAGAGAAGATTTGAACGTAAGCATGGTGGTGGTTATTTTTCTTGATTTGTCCCCTTTGGAAAGTTGGTATGGTCAGCTCTTTTAGGCTACGGTATTCGTATTTTTGCCTCTGTTACCATTTCGCATTTGTTTTCTCGGTAGAGTCAGCCTCCGAAGTAGCACTTGTGAACAGTCAAGAAGTCTGAAAAGAAAAGGTGCAATTGTCTGTCCAGTCATAAATGAAAGAAGACACTTCTGGCAAATGTCTGCAAGTCATACCTGGTGATGAATCTAGGAGTTGCCTGATTACTTACAAACAACTCTCTGCCATTTCTGTATCTAAAAACTGCTTAAATTTGCTGCTGGCACTTTATTTTAGTTAAGTTTAGAGTTCAGACTGGATCAGATTTACCAGATAAGCCAATAAAGTTTGTAGCCTGCCACCATTACTACCACATAGTGCAGCGTGTGATTCAGTACTGGAAGATGCAGTCACGGTTTCGTGGCCATTTAGATCAGGATTACATCAACCTTTTGTTTCCGTGACATTGGGTAGGTACAAGTGGGTACCTGAATGGGTCTGTTCAGCATTGTAGGCCTTCCTCACCTGGAAGGAAGACATTTTGCCCAGCTGTGTCCTAGGCAGATCATCAAGCAGTCCTCTACCATTTTCATAACTGATCCAGACCCGACGAAAGAAAATGTGCAAGCAGTTACCATCTGAGCTATTATAAGAATTTTCCTTCTTGTAGTTGTTGCAGCCTGATCATGACTCAATTATCACATGCTATAAAATGCTGTAATTGCTGTTGGTACTGTATACTGTCAGAGCCTGTTTTGGCTGTTCTGGCTGAGTAGTCTTGAGCCTGAATACCAGAGGGTTGGGAACTGCCTGGATCTCCATCCTGCAGTCATGAGAGTCACAGGAGAGCTGTCTGCCACACCTGAAGGCTTTTCAGAGTACAGGTGGATCTCCAGCACTCTGTCTCACCACAGAGTTTACTGCACAGTAACACTTAAGAAAACTACAAAGAGGAAAGAATGTACCAGAATTCCTGGAAAGCTGTTTGGATGAGGAATGGAGTTGTTATTAAATCAGACTGCTTTTTTTTTTCCCCCTCCAAATATATTTTTTTTGTTGAACCTGTAAAATATATCAATTCTGAAGAAAAGTGGCAGGATAAAAATTCTAAATGAAATGTTTTGGTGGTGGAGAAAAAAATACTGCTTTGAAAATTCAAAGCAAAATTTTGAGTTTTTGTTTTGAATTGACTTCAATATTTAAAAAAGGTTTCCTGAAATTTTTAAAGACAATAACAATGAAATGTTTTGATTCACTTGAAGTGACTTATTGGATATTATTTTGCAGAATATTTTTTCAAGGAGATTTCTTCATTTTTCCTTTTTTTGGAAGTAAGATTTCCTGTCTAGTTATTTGTACGCTACTTATTGTCAGGCGGTCCAATTAGCAGCTATCATGTTTTTAATCTTCCTGTTACTTCTTTGCTACACCAAATTAACATGTCTGGATCAGCTGACCAGGTATTAGGTTCATATTAGATTTAATACCTGCAGATATTAAAAGATTTCTCAACTTTTCTGTGCATCCTGAGGGAGAGCATTACTGAAACTATCCTCCACCATACTGAAGGCTTCCCTGTTGGTTTGCGCACATGGCTCGGTGTCTTTCACGGAAAAACTTGCAATGATTGGTGCTAATGCCAGCCATGCAACTACTCTAAAATAGGTTTAATAAATTTAATTTCGTAAGAACTAGGGGATCTGGAGTAGCCCATCTCTCTTAAGAAACTAGGTACAATAATTCTTTAACTCTTGGACAGCAGACCTTGGCACTAGGGTCAACTGGAGTAATTAGAATAAAAAGGAATACTTTCCCTAACTAGGGAGCTGTATATATTGACTGTATCTTAGTTGAGCTACTAGCTGAGAGTCCTTGATAGAAAAGTCTAGAAGAAAGAAAACATGAAGGTACTAAGTTTTATTGACTGAACTCTTGACCAAAGACCTAGTCTTAACAAAGTGAATCTGTCATAAATCAAAATAAAACTCAGATGATCTGCCA
>NW_009619406.1:0-27496 GCF_000690535.1 Cariama cristata | reverse complement strand
CTGCTACAGGAGTCTACCATAGTTCTAGCCTTAGTCACTGACTTGCGTTGAAGAACGAATGCAGTCGCAGGATTGTAGCACGGTGGATTTAGGTCGACATGGCAGCATACAGAATACAATGACTGCTTGGTTATGCACGTAGGTGTGAAAGGAATTGTTTAATTTTTCTTATCCATGGCAATTAGACACTGTGGTCAGGGTGAAATGCAAGACTTCCTTTATTTCCTGTTTACACAGACTCTATCCTCTTTACTCTGTGCTCCTTAATGATCGTTTTGGACTCTTTCTCCTTGTTCCTCAGTGCTCTGACAGCCTGTCCAGCTTAGTTCTCCCACAGCCATGGTGTTGGACTGATTTCTGCAGAGCTGTTATGAAATCATTCATGACTCATTCTCTTGCTTGTATGAGTGAAATATGCCCACTAAAAAAATCTCACTGTGGCATGGCAAGGAACACTTACCAACTTGTTTAATATGCTGTGCTGTGTTTTAGCAGGTCTCTACAGCGGTTTCCAACCTATACATTGCAGCATTAAGATGCCTCTTCCTGATTCCTACCCATAGGGTGGCCTGCTGGATGTTTTGGAATATCCTTGCTCTCAGGATACAGTATATCATATTCAGAAGGAGATAGCTGTTAGGAGAAAGGGAGAGTCAAATACAGGCCTCACTGTTTTTTCACCAGACTTTGCCTTTTTCTGTTCTACCCTTGTGTAAGCACAATGATATGACCATTTAGCAAGCAAAATGGTGTTATGGTGTGCCATGCCTGTAGCTTTCCTATCGTGACTCTTCGTTACAGCTGGGACTCAGGGAACAACAGTTAGTTCTATGTTTTTAGGCCGCTTCTTGCTTTTTCTGACACTCCCTCTAGGAAGGTAACATATTGACCAGATCAGGCCTTGCATTTATGTTTTTCTTTCCCTCCAGCAATGTTCTGTGAGCTCCTTTGTTATCTTCCAGTTTTTATTACAGATAGATGTTAGAGGCACCTAGGGCGACGTTATTGGAACGATTTGTCAGATTATTTTTACTTCTTGTTTGTATGGATTTTCTCTTCATTCTGTATGCCTGGTAAGAACCACCTTGAATAATGATTCAGAACTAACACCGTAGATTTATCAAGTAAGAAGAAGAGCTTTCCCCACTCTGTTGCTTGCTATTTTGATCAGATATTCTAGCCATTCATAAGTAGTATGCTTTCCGTATAAAAAATTGCCATGCTTAAGGTGTTCACCTTAAGCAACTTTCATATCTCTGTTGAACTTTGTATGTTAAGATAGTAAAGTAGGTCATTTGTTTCTATGTCAGAAACTGTACGTGGCCAGCAGTCAGACCACCCTCTGAGGTTCCCTTATTGTTAACTACAGTTTTTCATGTTTGAGTCTATGGGGTTTGATCCAAATCCCACTGCAAACAGTGAGAACATTTCTTTGAGTTAAAAGAGTTTTGGATGAAGCCTAAAACTACATGGTCTGGCTGAGGACCATGACAAGAGAAAAGCTTCTAGTAAGCATAGAATCTCAAACTAAAATAAAGAGAATTAGATATATTTTATATGTTATTTGTTTAATAAGTTTAAATATATTTTCTTCTTCAAAACTTGAAATTTATTACCCTGAATTCCTGTTTTTAAGCGCTTATCTGGACTTCCGATAAAATATCTAGAACATCTGGGTGGACAACAGTGAATAGAGTTCACCCTAACTTTGTACTTGATAGAATGCGGATGTGGGAGACAGACAGTATTCCCACTAGTCTCCTCAGACGGCTTTCGAACACTTTACTGATATGCTTCATTAGCCCCTGAATTGAATTTTCAATGCAGGGAAATGATCATTGAGATAAGTCCTAAAAGAGCTGAGATAAGTCATTGATGGGCTCATTTATGAACCCGAGTTTACAGTTTGCAGTTTAATAGTTTACACAGCATATGTGAAGAAGGCGGAAAAAAACCCAGAACCCTAAGAACACTGCTTTATTCTATTTATTGTATGAGGTAAGTTTAAATCCCTTGCTGCTCTACTTAGTGCATTGTGAAGGGTCATTCTGGTAACATGATGGTGTGTGCTATAGCAATTGGCATATGCTTTATATTTTGCTGTTTTTTTGTTGCTTATTACACGTGGCAAAATGCTTTTCTGTTTATCATTCTGTGCCATAACGCTGAGTTATTTCTCTCGACTTCTCTCTCCAGACTTTGCAATTAACTCTGCATAGTCACAAACCTGTAGTCATGGGTAAAAAAATATTGAGTTTTGACTGTTTGCTTCTAACTCTTGTTATTGACTGTTATTGCAAAGTAAATCTACATTCAGGAGGCAGAATCCCCTCCATCTTGTTGAGAAGTATGCTTATACTCTCCTCGCTGGTATGGTTACGTCTTTGGGCTTGCATCATTGCTTGTTCAGATGCTAACTCAAAAGCTAAAGTATCACAAACTTTAAGATTTTGCATATTTGCGGAATCAGAGTAATTGTGATTAAAAACTATAATAAAAGAGAAGTAATGTGAAAGGCGTGGGAATTATAAGCACTCTTGGAACTTCAGAGTCAGATGTTCAATATTAAAGTTTGGTTAGTATCTCTTCCATATTTACTCTCTTTATTAAGCTCGTTTAATTTTAGATGTCAATCACGCTCCATCACTGGAATGCCCAGGACTTAGCATCTTGAAGGATTCAGTTTTTGAGGCTTTGAAAATTTCAACAATAGTTGAAGTTCAAAAACTCAACAATAGTAAACCTGCAGTCAAACTGGGGTTTGATTCTCAGAGGGGTCCAGATATTCTGTCTAGATATTCGATAGGGATGGCAGTTACTTTTGTGTTGTTGTTAGTGCATATTTCAGGTGCAAAGACAGAGAAAATGGATGAATGGACTCCAACTCTAAACAAGAAGATATATTTTTTCACTGGGGTTTTGAAATAGACTTTCCTTGAGAACAGCTGAAATGTAATAACAAATGATGTTGGCAATGGTGTTAAGGAGAGCACCGCAGTCACTGGTGTTCTCTGAGAATGGGTTTTCCTAGAAACATTAGCTGAAAAATTACAAGCTGAGGATGTTAAGTTTTGAGATGATGACACATGTTGGCCTGCTTGAACTTCAAAGCTTTGTTGAATACAAAACAACTGCAGAGTTTAATATTTCAGGAAAATATTTTAAAAAATAACCTCAGACAGAAGAAATATGGGAGCAACCTGGTGCTTGGGTGTCATTAATTGAATAGTTAAGGCAATTAATGCAGTACAATGTGTTAAAGGTCAAGTAAAGGTACAATACTTGGTTGTAAATATTAGTGTATAGTCATTATTAAGAGAGAACAGTTTGTCCATTTAGTTTTATAGAAAGATGGTGCCATAAAGTTCTGTCTCGTACTCACTTCCCGTCTCATTTCAAGGAACACTGTGCACCTGTCATTTTACTTCCTAATCTTTTAAAGCCTCCTTAAAATGTGCCTCCAGAGCTAACAAAATACCTTTTTCCTGTCTGCTTTATATGTAAATAACAGATTCATGAAAGAGGTTTCCTTTGGTTGATTGGCTTGGTTTCGTTTCAGAAATTACAGAGCAAGTCAGTTGTAAAGCTCTGCAGTTTCCATTAAGTGGCAAGTGTTTTAGATGTTGTTTCCAAATAATGCTGATGATTGCAGAACCATCACAGAAAATAAAATAAGTTCCTTGACATGAAGCAAATTCTGTTAGGACTAAGAAAGCATTCTTCTTCTTATAATAAGCTGAATAAGTTGCTGATTTTGATTTGGGGAAACAAGAAGTTCCTAAGTCTATTTTCAGAATTCCTCTTTCAATGAAGAACTGAGTTCTTCTGGTATCTGAGATTGAAGTTGTCCAGTATTGCATAATTAAATGCTATACGGGTTTTGAACACAGAGACCAGTTTAGCTTCGCAGCAGACATATTAAAAAACATCACATCAATATCTGGAAACTTGTTCATTAAGATGTAGAGTAGACAAATAATAAAAACAAGACATAAAGCATTTTGAAACTTAACAGAGAGGTTTTCAGGCCAAACTGAGTCAAATCTATCATAATTTCCTTGCTAAAGAGAGAATATTTTAAGTTTTGATGTGTTGAGTGGTCATAGTTGACAAAAAAGACACAGTTAGATCAGTTATTTATGATTTGATCACCATGAATTCAGTAAAGGAGCAAGATGCAAAAAGAGAAGCGGAGCACACACTGTTTGTCCTCAAGGGGTTAAATACATGTAGTTTAATCAGAATCAAATTCCGAACTTTGAAGTCCATTCATCCATGGAATATTTTTCTCTAAGGAACTGGTAGAAAAAGCTAATAGAGTTGGAAAAAGCACTGAAATGTGTAGGGAGACTTCTTGATTGATTGCAGTGGGAGTTCAGTGGCGAGAGCAGATGGAGATTAGAAAAATAAATCACATGGCCCACACTGGCAAAAATTAAAGGTTCAGGTGTAGTCACACAAAGATTCGTCATTGTAAGCTTAATGGAAGCAGTGAAGAGGCACTTGATTGTTTAATACAAGACTTTGCAGCCTGCATTCATAATGTTTTCTTTTCTGCTGTTATGTGAAGGAGAAATGCACCAACAAACTGGAGTTGGAAATTAGTAACACAGCAGTGAAGAATTACTGTTTTGAGCTAGGTTTGCCATTCCCTTCCATCTGATAGAAACACCATGGTAAGAAAGCAGTTCTAGATGCTGTATCACTGAAATTACTCAAAATTGTAATGAATGGCTTTTTGGAGAATATAGAGCAAAAAACATCATTAGAGATGTCAAAAATGTACGCACTTCCCCCCACATTAGATACTAGTTTGCCATATTGTACATAGCATTATTCTGTTCTTAGCAGTGCAAACTATTCAGAAGTAATTTCTGATTGCACCTTTACTTGTGTAGCTTCACTGTTTCCAGCAAATCCCTAAATGAAGTATGAGAGGTAAAAGCTTCAATTAACGAAGAGACCCTAACCCCCTTCCAGCCTCCTGACCGCTTCATTAATAGTGTACAAGAAAATACCTGATATCATTATTCAGAACATCTTTTCAATTTGCTCTGGGCAGAACTGATTGAATAATAAGTGTTAACACTGAATATGTTATTGTCTTTGGAAGGTGAAAGCATGACTGATTTTCTATGATGGGGTAGAAGAGAATGTTTCTGTGTGTAATAGAAAAACTTGTTATTATTTTGTGATATTAAAAAATCACAAATATTTTGACTTGGATTGCTGCTTCTTGTAGACCAGATGAGATAGATATATTACTGACAGCATCTACTTTCTAATGGCTTACTGAAAGGACTCAGAAAATACTAAAGTACAGAAATATAAGTAGCCCAAATCATATTGAAATACATACATTGAAAACTAGTAGAAAGGACAGGTAATAAAACCCTAAAAAAGTTTGAAAGGCTCTGTATGAAATCGGTTTTGAGTCGGTGTTTCCCAGTATGTCTAGAATGCCTTGATACTGTATTATGATAGTGAATTCCAGTGTAAAGTAATTGTGCATCATTTCTGTATCTTGTTAAGCACTGGGAAACTGTAATTTCAACCTGTACTGCAAGAGATCCATGTCGTTAATAGCTGATTTTCTGGGATAGCTAAAAAATTTAAAAAAAACCTTCTAGACCCAGAATTTGGCCTATAAACATGCAAAGCTTGAAGAATATTGCTGACTAGCAGTACAATAATCCCCTACCTTCTGTTTTCTAGAGGCCTTTGTAAGAGTTAAGAATGACGCTTACTCAGAGTATTGATAGTAGCAGCCAGAAAAGGCATTTCAACATTGCAGCCTGGGGAAGAAACCTCTGCAACTGAATTGTCCTCTTACAAGCAATAAAAGACGTTGAATGCATCATAGATCAAATGGAAACTACTTTGAATATTGGGTGTGTGGTGGATTTGTTGGGTAAAGCACCCAGTGAAGAGGCAGTATTTTCTGCTTTCACTGCACAAAATATTCTGTTACCCAGAAATTTCATCCGAACAATTTCTTTAGTCTGTGTGCAACATATATGTAGAGGAAATGTATTTCTTGCACGCATCTGTGTCACTGAGTTCTACTAAGAACATGACCTGTGCCCAGATATAACATCATTTTAACCAGTATCTGTGCAGTTTGGTGGGATCTCAAATTCCTAAAGATTGTCAGCTGTTTTCCCACTGTATTTTTTTTTAACAGCTTCCCAGGCAAGCACGACACTCAGTTGCACGAATGATACACAAGAAATTATTTAGCTGTACAGCTTCTCAGCTTGTACAGCCTGGTATAGTTGTGTTGAAGCTAACTGTCCTCGTGGATTTACCCTAGCTGAGGATGTGATACTCTTTGTGCCAATGCAGCAACTGAACAGCTAGGAGCCAACAGCCAGGACTGCTTGCTGGAGCGGACAAAAATATGACATTCTTGATGACCATTCCTCTTGTAAATCTCAGCATGATTTGTGATGGAGTGTGATATAATGGTTCCAAACTGAGATGTACATGTTACATGCAACAACCTCACAAAACAGCTCACTTCTACCAACCCAACTCACTTCTACCAACCCTATCCCTTCCCTAACAGTCTTCTCTTTACTGATGTGTGTTAGCTTATGTGCTTATTCTGCTAGCCCATACACTTACTAGTTAATACTTTTTTAACCAGCATATCTAAACTGAACTGTCAATACCACTCTTTGTCCCAAACTTCTGCTACTTTGTGGAAAAAAAAAAAAAATCCAACTCAGGCCAAAACTAGCGAGTCAATTCTGTTATTTTTATAAGATTTTCATAGGAATGCCAATGAAAATATTCTTAAGTTACAATGGGTGTAACACAGGATTTTCACATTACCCCCTCCCTCTGGGGGAAATCCATAACTTTGTCTACAGTGTGAACTTCACTCATATGGGTCAGGGCAGATTTACCCAGTCAGTGTGTTTGTTTCCACTTCCATTTTCATTGGCACAAAACCAAACAACTAAGGGGAAACAGGCAGTGCAGGGCCCCCACCCTGGCCCTGAACATATTTTCTTCTATTGTAGCTGGTTCCCTCAATTTCCCAGATCAATCAAAACCTACTGGAGTCACTGCTGTGATAAAGTCAGTTGCTGTCAGGAGGTAGGATATTTGTGCTACAGCAATCCAGAGGGGTCAGAGCTTTTAGTGGCAATGATAACCCAACAGAAACAAATACCTACTGGATTTCAGCATAAAATGGGCCCTGGGGGTGGTATGGAATATCTGGAAGTACACTGAATTTCTAATGGTTTCTGTATTGTGCTAGCATCCCACTCTGAGAGAATGAAGAGCATCAGCTCTGATCTTTCCAGGGCTGTCATAACGTTTTGGAGATTTGGCGTATAATAAATGCCAATAATGTCAATATTTCGATGACTCTGGCTGGTTAAGATGCTAGTCTTGAGAAGTCAAGAGGTCAATTCCCTGAAATGTCCTGTCCAAAGTCTCGACAGCTTGCATATGAATGGTACACCCTAAATCGGTGTAAAGTTCCAGTCCGTCTGTGTCCCTTACGAAAAGGATTAAGAATCATGCTGTGGTTTATATATTTATTTATGAGAAAATAAATAACAACATCTCTCAGTGTTAGCACCATGTTACACAGGACCATGTCATGAGGAAGTGCAGTTCAGCTCCTGCTGTATTGGTTTTAGTGAAAAGTCTGCTACTGGGTTTAGCGGTAGCTGGTTACTGTCTCCGTTCATGGTGAATGCTTCCTGAGTCAGTAATTTACTATTCTCACTTCTGCTTTTCTAATCTTAACCTCAGATTTGAAAATTAAGCTTTGTTCTTCCTGATTTTTTTGGTACATTATTACTGTTACTGACCTCAAGTGTATCCTGGAAGATGATTTTAATTATCGTGTTAGAAACAGGATGTACTACCACGTGTTTCGCCCGGATTTACGTGTAGTGTTTGAACCACCAAAACTAGCGAGACCCGCTCTATTGACTCCTACGTAAGATACACAAGATAGGGCCTCATGCTGTGCCTCGCGTGGCTGCTTTCCCTTTCCCACACATGCTCTGGCCACCTCTGTTCCAGTAAATGAGACGTGCCCAGGGCTGTTCTCTGCTTCAGAGGCCAGCTTATGCTGTGTCCCAAATGCACGTAGTTACAAAAAATGAGGGTAGCTGTATTTGGGTTGCATGTTGGGAATGGTCCCTGACATGTGCTGGCTGCCGAGCCGTGGCCAGGAAGGGTTTGGAGAAGAGCTGGCTGGGCTCAGGGTGAGCCTTGCGCTGCGGTCAGGCGGGCAGTCGAGTCCCGGAGCCTGGGGTTGGGCCCGCCATCAAGGTGGAGCTGTTAGTACAGTTCCTGATCACTTGGTTGAGGTTAGTTTCAAGCATAAGCCATGAGGTTTACAATTCCTTACAGTTATGTCTCTTTTTAGCAATTATTATATACCTGGAGGGATTCAAAGGTCTTACTAGATACATGGAAAAATGTCTGTTGGCTTTCTGAATTTTATGTTCCCTGCTTTGATACTTTTCAGGTCAGAGTTCCACAGGCTGACGTAAGATGAGAGAAAATACTGTCTTTTATCAATTTTCAATTTGCCGCATGTAATTTCATTAACGAAGTGCCTTGTTCTTGTCTTACAAAAGAGAGAAAATAACGAGTTCTAATTTCATGTGACAGAAAATGTAATTTGTTAATAATCTGATAAGCAAAAAGGGTTAGAGCAGCAGAAAGCAGGAATAATAAGTGACTTCACAGACAACAGTTACACTTTCATATATGTCTATGTATTAGCCTGTAACGAGTTGGTTTTTTTTTCCTGGCATTTCATTATTCTTAGGTGCACCGACCGGTTCAGCCATTTAAAGCGTGTGCTGCAGGACATAATGCATCAGCAAAAGAAGATGTGAGGCAAGCTGATATGACTGGCCAGGGCATAGTACTCTCTTTGTCTCCTGGCTTCAGTGGCCAAAACCCAATTGTTGAATTATTTTGTGAGAGCACAATCTTGTCTTTCATTGAATTATAAAAGGCTCTGCCAGGGTTATGTGCTATTTCCAGTCAGGAATATGGAGGCTTTAAATTCTTGCTGGGTACAAGGAGTACTATGCAGATGATGCAATGGGAATGATGCAGAATGAAAGTCTGGACTGAGGTTTTAATAGTGCTTAAAATAGTGTTTTCTTACAAATCAACAAAAAAGTCACATTTGCAAACTAAGAATAACACAGAGATGAAAGAGTCTTCCTACTTACATCTTTGTTATACTCACGCTGTGCAAAATGCATTTGACTGTGTGTTGAAGCTTTCACTAGGATAATGTAAAATTTCACTCATATAAAGCTCATAAGATTTATTTTTTGAATTACGCTGGTTATATTACTGATGAGTCTATGCAGGTGGTTTCACATAAAACCTGGTAATGTTTATACTGCTGGGGATTCTATATATTCTACACCTATTAATATAAATAAGTATTTTAGGAATGTTTTAGAGAATTATTTAAATTGTACTGGCTTTCATTTTTTGATGACCTTCACTACATTGCCAGGTATTTTAGTGACCAGCAGTTTAACTGTTGAGTTTTTGGAGAATTTTAAAACCCCTCAAAGGTGAGCTGAAATATATTTCTCCATGCACAAGTTGTCCAGCATCAAAGCCTGCTAGTGATGCCTTTGCAGAGCTGAAAGTTAGTAAAACATCCTGCTGTTGAAGGGTGATGGCATGGGTTTGAACTCTATCCAGAGGAATAATGCTTCCATTTTTAAGTGGGGAGGGCAGGGAATAACAGACTTTGACATGGTGACATTTTTAGAAAGTTCATGACTGAATTAAAATTAAACCTTGCCTTTCTTGGTGTTTAGGCAGAAAGTAATTTGGGAAGGAAATTCAAAGATTGGAAGGAACTATTTCTTTGAGAGTTTGATATAAAAGATCAACCTCTTGCTCCTCCCAACTTGGGAATCTAGAATATGCCCAGTGGGTTGGCAATGAATGGAAGAAAGAGTATGGATTGCTGTGTAGACATTAGGCCAGGTGTAAAATGGTTCATGTTAATTATTTAATCAGCTTTTCACATGCAACCTGAGTCTCTGAGAGTGGACCATATGTTGGTCCAGTTATTGCTCCTTTCCTGAAAAGAAAAAGAAAATGAATGGCACTTAGAGAGGATAGCAGAGCCTTCCTTGCCACTCGGATCCGTGCCATGCCTCCCCTCTTGTTTTCATATGGCAGCAGTTACGGAGTCGTGCCCTCCTGTTCTGCTTTGAGGGGGCTGCAAGGCTGAAGACAGGACTGTAAAACTTCGAAGACAGGACTCAAAGGCATCATTGTGCAGGAAAGGACTTTAAACAGTTGCTGAATTTTAAGTCCGTGCTTAAATCCAAACACTATCTGTGAGATTTTAGGATCTGCTCAAGGTTTTTGTGAATTTAGGGCTGTGCACACTGTAGAAATGCTGAAGCAGAAGTGGTTCCATATTATCATTACAAATCAGAGGACATTTATATTTATCACAATCGCAGTCATATTTCCAACCAGCAGACCTCAGCCCTGTAACATTGTACATGCGGGGACAAACTTTTATACACATCAGGATGAGAGTCTTACTTCCCTTCTATTTATTGCAGAAATAAACCTTTTGTTGATTTTGTCCTTTTTTTTGTTGTGTTTTTTTTTTTTCTAATCCACATGTTTAGATAGTTAGGATTGTCTGTTTAATTTGAGGATTACAATGCATGCTAACATTAAATTATGTGTTGTGTATAGTAATTTTTATCAGGGCCAGCATACTGTAGCAAAATAACGATCTTTTTGGGAGATCAAAACAGCATCTACAATTTGGAAAGTAAATAAAGAAGCAAAAATAAACCTGCCTCACCTCCTCATTTGCACTTTCTCATGCAGAACTTGATCAAATTATGGGTTGCGCAGGGAGCAGACAGCATGGTTTGGTGTGCAGAGGCTCCAGAAGAGTGCTAAGCTTAATGTTTTGCATAAAAATCTATATAGGTCTTACCTTGTAACTATATTATGCGTGAGTAAGCAGAGCATTACTTTATATCCAGAGGGAATGACATGACACTTCTTTGCAATTAATATATCCACATTTTGTGTATAGGTATTTCTGTAGATTTACAGATCCCCTTTATGTTCAAAATTATTTTTTTAAAGTGAAGATAAGCTGCTGTTGAAGCCTTTGCCATGTGATAGCTGTTCTGGGTTTAGTGTTTGTGTCTCGTTGGAATAACATGGGTTTGTTTGTTCTGTAGCCATTCCAGCCCACCCACATCTTGGTGGTTTGGCCCTTCTTACTGCTTGTCTGCAGGTGTGCCCATTGCTGACCTCATTCACCCGTCTATTTGGAGTCATAAATACATTTAACCTAATGTTTGGCCATATCTCTGTTATGGCATCCTTGAAATAGGAAAAAAAAAAAACCAACAATTAATTTCTTGTTATAAAGCAAGACTTTTTCCTGCCTACTGTTCATCAAAGTAGGTATTTTTGCATACTGTCACAGTAAACGATTGTAAGGTTTCGCTTCTGTTTTGGACTTTGCCACATGCTTGCAAGTGCCTGCGTCACGTCACCTCTCCGTGCTTCTCTCTTACTTAGTTTGAAATGACCATCCTTGTAAGTGCTAATTTTTTAGATGTATGTAAAGTGCTTAAAGGTTCTCAGATGTCTACATGAAAGCAAATTATAATTAATTCTGTACTGCTTTTTGATGTCTAAAGTGCTAGGTACCATCACTAAGATTTTCTCTGGTGTAGGATTGGCCTGATTCTGTCAGGCAAGGAAGATTTTAGTGTTCACTTGTGTAAGATTAGACATAAACTGTTTTGTTTTGTTTTCTGATAATTTGATCCCAGAGCTACATAGGTTTCAGGATATTTCAGGGTATTTTCCTATGAAAGTTGTGTCCTCTACAGGGAGAAGTGGAGTTAATGCCAAAATGAAATCCAGCAGCATTCTATCTTAGTTTTATGAGGGAGCCTTTTAATGGATTTTTAAAAAAAATACCAGAAGTGTTAATTCAACCCACACCCGCTATCATTGGTATCCTGTGCCGCTGCCTACGCATGTGTAGTCATTTACACTTCTGTCAGGTGGAAAATGCTGTAGAGAAGGCCAGCTGCATGATACAGCTGGAAAAAGTAAAACCCAACACAAGGTGTGACTTCGCATGAAAACAAACTGGATAACGCACGAATTGCAAGCGCAGACATTTTTCCCCAGAGACTCTGTTTTCTTTTGATCCTAACCTTCTCAATCTTTAAGTCTTTAGGGCTGAAATAGGCAGTGTGCCAAGCTGGATTGCTTTTGTTCTTTTAAAAAAAATCTTGGCCAAACAAAATTGGTTGTCCAGCATTTCTCCAAGGTTGGGTAAGTGCAGAAAGGAAAGCAGGTGGGGCGGTAGAGGTCAAAACTCATGCCTGAGAAAGAAGCGCAGAATATAATAGGGCAAAAGATGAGGGTTTGGGGGAAAATGATGACAATGGAGAGAAGTACAGAAGTGTGAGAAGCTACAGGAAAATACATATATTAGCACAGATTTTGGAGGCAAGTTCTGGAATATGTTAGTCATGTAAGAAGAAATCAAAAAAAGAGAAATACGTGTGTATGGGAGGCGGTTATATACAGACTGTTTCCTTCCCAAATCTGCAGTTCAGCGTTGTAGCTCTGGGTCTGACTGTTGCTTCGGCTGCCTGCAAATGGCTTGTGAAAGTCACTTTCAAATTGTGTATCTCAGTGCTTACAAGTGTCTTCATGGCTTCCAATGGTGGAATTCTGTGCTGGGGCTCTAAAGAGACAAAATCAGTAGACAGGACAGGCTGGGCAATTAATTTTGTTCCATAGGATATGAGGTTTGCGTGTGCCCACATCTGTTTGTATGGTGCAATCTTTAGTGAGTCACATACTGTTTCCCTTAGCCCCTTGGTTTTAGGACAGTCTTCAGATGATTTGGCATAGTATAGGGAAGACTAGTATAAGGTACTTCGCTCTTCACAGAAATTAAAAGGTATGTATGTGAAATAGGCAGGAGACTCAGGAGAGTCTCATGGTTAGGAAAATTGGCAACCACGAGAACGGGATTCTATCCCTGCCTTTACTGATAGGTTCCTATTAAAGATGGCCAAATTGCTTTGACCAAAATTTTCCATTGGCCGCTAAGTACTCATTTTTGGATTTTCTACAGTGGACCGGATTGGCAGACTGCTCTCCCAGCTGCAGTTTAAAGTTATTGATAGTGTGCTTTGGACATACAAAACCCTGTACAAATACTAAGTAGTTAAGGAAAATCAGTACTCTCATTTCTTAGATTAGGAACCCAAAATCCATGGAAACTTTTGCCATTTTTGCCCATTATCTCCATGCCAAACTATATCCTTATAAAATGGGCACGATAGGAGGGAAAAAGCCATTTTCCCTGCAGTCAGTTCCCCTCCTGAAGTCAGTTAACATTTGTGAATCGCTTAGATAACTTTGGTGAAAGCTCCAGAGGAATTTATTAGTTTTTCTTTTTAGTATAGTGTTGAAGTGTCGTACTAAATACTTAATTATTCTTTTATTATAGGAAGTATGAGTCTTGCGGGGAAAAAAAAAGTGATTATGAAATGAAGACCATACTTCAGGATATTCTCATGATGGAGACAAATGAATTGCTCAGTGAAACTTTCAATTTAGGAAATGTTAAAATGAAGTGCTTGATTTCACTATATGGGGAGGGTGTTCATTTTGGTTTGGGGAAGAAAAGAAGGGGAGAAAAGATGAAAGCTTTTATTGGGTAAAATGTATTTAGAGAGTGAATTTCTTGTGGTCTAGGGTGATAAAAAATACTTGACAGGTAGATTCTGCGTATGTGGAGTTCCTAACCAAGGATCTCATACCTAAATTTGTTCTCATTAAAATCAGTAAAATATCTCAGATTGCTTGTAAAAATGTTTGTGGTGTGTATTGCAACAAGTATTCAGTATCCACAGTTCAGAACTGCTCTGGGCCAATGGGATTGCAAAATATCTGTCAGCTTTGGCTGATGGCCGAAGGTTGCCACAGCAATTTTTCTCTTTAATGAGTAAAATAGGTGGTGTTTATAGAAAAATAACTGTCTCATGAGAAGCTGTGCAAAAAGTTCCATTCAAAACCATTCTGTTTATATATAGTTTTGTTGTTTGTTTTCTTTTCTTTTTACTTACTACTGTGGACATTTGCATGAAAACAGGATATTTCTCCTTCAAATTGCAGTCATGGACAGAATAGCTACTATGCCAAAATGGAGCCAACCCACTTCAAAAAAACAAGCTATTTTGCTCACCAAATCTGTTTCTTCTGTGTATGTAAAGTTTTGAGCACTTATTTTCCTACCTAAATTTAGGGACAGTTTTTTTGCGCTAGGTCTGTAAAACCAACAAAACAATATGGATATAATAAACCAATAATATGTTAGTGAAAAGATTCAATGACTGAAAGAAACAATAACATAAATAACATTTGTGTTTTAGTATTTACAGCGACAGGCAGCAGGGATATAAGTATTTTTGTTATGTGTACAGACTTTTTTTACACAGCTTAGAAACAATGAAAAATACTCAAGAGAGAAATAAATAGAAGAACTGAGTCCTGTTTTGGTTGATGGTGATCAACAGAATTAATAAAGGCAGACTTCTCTTCAGAATGTCTATGTTCTTTCTGGTGGACAAATTTGACTTTTCCAGTCCCAGGTTGAATATAACATTTTGCCAATTTGAGAGGTACACTTCTACTGACAAGTGTCATATTTTTTTCTGGTTCAGCAATGTTTTATAATGCCCTGAAGATTTACTTTAGGGGTCCAAGGCTGAATGAGTGTACATTAACACCTATGTTCATGTAGGTATTTATATCACTCAACAGCTTAGTCCATGGCTTCGAGTCCGTATGGGTGCACAGGGAAAGCTCTCAACTGCCCAGATAGCTCTGTGTCATTTAGTTCTCTGGCAGGAATGGCTAGGAGAGCGGGAGCGACGTGCTGCCACATCCTCAGCCCCTGTAGCCCTCATCCATAAGGAAGGCAGGAGCGTGAATCACGGAGCCTTCCAGCCCGAGGCAGCTCCCGCTGGAGCCATCTTTACAGCTGCTCACTCTGGACTAGGAGACCACAGTGGCTTGTGGCTTAGAGCGTGCTTTTCCTGTTGTTCCTCCTCCTCCTAATCTAGGGTGGTTCTCTGAAAACTGATACCTGTCTGTGCAAAATCTGTTGGATGAAGCTATCATCTGTTTGTACAACTGCAGGTTTTATAGTCACCTTACTAACAAGTAAATATTCCCTCTCTGGGTAATAAATGGAACAGCAGGGTTTCAGGGCAGGTGAGCATAGTCCTCTGACTGGAAGGATTTGCAGAGAAATTAAGAGTGGACAGGCTCCTATTTGTACTACATGGGTCAAGTTTTCCAATGTCATGAGTGCTATGTCTTCCCAAAGCTACCTTCAAATCTTTCAGGCAATCTTTTTTTCCTCATTTGAACAAATAAGCATCCCACTGATCTTTTTTAATGTAACCAGCCTGTATTTGGCTGTGAGAGCCCAATTAATTAATAGTCTCTTTACCTCTTTGGGGCCATATGAATTCATGGTTTGCAAATAAAAATGATAAAAACTCTGTAAAATACACTTCACAATTGTCCCTGCAGATGTCTCGTGCTTCCTTTTTTGCCATGCCACTTCCCAGAGTCAGGGTCCATTTGCTTAGGCCAAACGCCATTTGAACGTGACTGAACAATATCAGGACCCGAGCAGTGGAAAGAAACATCAAGGGCTCTTTGGAGAAGTTTGTTGCATTTATTCCTATTTTATATGTGCTCCATATGTAGTTTACACTTGAGAACTTTTTTACTTGCTTTTAGCTTGGGCAACTAATAGTGCATGTTCGCATTGTCCTATTTTTTATCATACTTGTAGTACTTGACACAGGATTGTGGCCTAATGAAATGTTTGCAAAGTAATTCAGCATAGATGTGCTGGTTAGTTTCTTTGGTTATCTATTGGCGATATTCAGTTCCCACCTAGTTTGTTCAGCGCTGCTTTGGCAAACCGTCACAGATTTTAGCAGCAGGCAGTTCACGGTAATTATATCATATAATACACTAAGTAAATATATGATAAATGAGCAAATGTAAACCAAACAAGAAACGCAACCGTGGGGACTAACTGGGCCTGAAATTCTTGTGGATAAGCACAGCAGGTGAGCAAAGGGGTATGAGGAATGGGAGAAGAATTTCTTAGAGCCTGACTGCCACAAATATGCCAATGGAGCTGAGTCAGCATGGGAAGAGTGCAGTAATCTGCTGTTGATTCAAAAGCCAGTAGCTCACTGCTACCCTTCTGGGTGATGTGGAGAGCATTTGCCAGAAATGCTGATGACTAACCTTCAAGAGCTCTGCAGAGCTGCTACTTCTGCCGCTCTTCAACCCATCGCTTGTGCTGCTGCGTTCCAGGGACATTCCACTGGAAACAATAGCGTGGCACAGAGCTGCTGGAATAGCCACCAGTCAGCATCAGACCAGCAGCCAAAAAATGTACATGATCCCAGTCGTCTTTTTAGAAGTTGCAGTGTAAGAATCTGGTTGCCTTTCTGAATTCAGAAATGTTGCTTTCGCTTCGCCTTTGTCAGGTCAATATAAATAGCACATCTGTAATTTGTCTACAAATGAATATTTAGCAGTATAATTTATATTTCTTTTGTGTAGGATTTCTTATATAAAATATTCTTTTGCTGTGCTATTTCCCCAGCATTGTATCCACTAGAAACCAGGCATTTTTCTGCCTTTCTTCCTCTCATGCCTGTTTATGTTTTTCTGTATAGAAAGACATTTAGTTATTGTGTTGGTGATTTCTTTCCTGTTAAGTTATCTCTCTTCCTGACCGCCAGCTTTTCTCTGTTTTTACTGCCAGCTCACGGATGTTACGACTGTAGGATCGTGCTAACTGACCCCTCTGGAGTTTTCACTTCTCCGTGCTTCCCCAGTGATTATCCCAACAGCCAAGCGTGCAAGTGGATCATTCGAGCACCTCATGGATTCATCATACAACTAACATTTATTGATTTTGACATTGAAGAAGCTCCTGGCTGCATTTATGATTCACTGACATTAGACAATGGAGAAAGCCCGATGAACCTTTGTGGCATCACTGCCAAAGGATTATCCTATAACTCTACTGGAAATGAAATGATCGTGTCATTTAAAAGCGACTTCAGTATCCAAAAGAAAGGTTTTAATGCCAGCTATGTACGAAGTAAGTAAACTCAAAGCATTTCATCCCTCTTATAGTTGTTAGAAGAAAATGTCCTGTAAGGATTAGAATGACACTTCCCGAAGGAATCAAGTTCTCCATGAGAAGGGAAAGGATAGGGAGGCTGCAGGGTAAAATTACAGAGTTCTCTTATATGTTTTTTTTAACTAATTTCTATTTCTTTGCATGAAAATGAATTATCTTTTTCTGACGTGACATCAAGTGTGTTAGAAGAACTTTTCACATGCAAAGATTTTAGGCCTAACAGTGCCTCTCCCTGCAGATTTATGCAGCAGGGTTTGGAAGCAGGACACCTGTCCTTCAGGTCAGCATACCTGCAGAGGGACATAGGAACTTAAGGGAGAGACTGAGGGGGAACTTAGCTGAACCAGAAACAAGACCAGCCTGGACCTCTGGCCCAGTGGAAGGCCCAGCAGTGAGGAGGAGATTGTGCAGAAGGCAGAACTTCTCAGGGGTTCTTCCAGCCTCTGGAGCAAACTCCCAGGGGTGAACTGGCATTGCAAAATGGCGGCCTTTCATAGAATCATTATGGTTGGAAGAGACCTCAAAGATCATCAAGTCCAACCGTATACCTGGTACCACCATGTCCACTAAACCATGTCTTGAAGTACCACATCTTTCCTTCCAGTTCTTTGACCTTTCTTTCCTTTCCTTAAATACATAGAAATGCTTAGATTTTAAAAAGCCTAACAACTGCAAAAAAAAAAACCCAAAAACAACACAACACTCATGCTTTTTCCCCTAGAAGATAAGGTACAAATAATATGTGATTGATGATTTTTTGTTTTGTTGTTTAAAGCATTAGTTAGAAGTTGCTCTCATATGATAGTAAAGGGCGGCTAGGTAACAGAGGGATGATCACTTACAGGCCCCATGTGCTACTCCCTCTTCATTCCAGTTCAGGGTTATAGTTTTCAGTTGCATGCTCTCAGTAGGCTTTCTTTTTGTTGAAGTTGCACACCTTAGACTGAATACTAGTATTGCATTGAGCATTTACGTTACTAGAGGACGCTTATGTTCTGGTGGTTGGCTGGCTGCTGTAGAAACACAGAGCCAGGGAGGTTTGCAGTTATCTCTTCAGTCACAAGCACATCTTCCTCATGAATTTTTAAAAAATATTTATTGTGCATATCATAATATTTTAAAATAATTAAGGTAGTAATCCCCAGGAATCATAAGACAAAAGTAGTCCTGATTATGCCAGCAAAATTTGTGTGCAGTTCTGAAAAGGAAAAAAGGTAATGTCATATCAGAGGAGCTAAAAATACTTCTTTCTACTGAGGTGCTTTCGTGCTGACGAAATGAATGTAGTAATAATTCTAGGAGCGCTTGTTCTCTTCTGAAAGTGGAAGCAGATTTTCTGAAAGGTTTCTGTATTGGAAAACAGCATCTCTTGCTGTATTGTAAGAAGTTGTAAAATCAAGTGGATCATAAAAATGATAGGCAATTGGATTATGCAAAATGATGTATTTCTTTATTCTTCTTTAATATTTTAATGTTTAAGTATGATTATAAGGGATAAGATCACTTACAATTGGAATTGAAAGATGTAATATTGCCCACAGGTGTGTTCAATGAGGAGGAGAGGAAAGGTCCACAGACATAGAGAACCATTTGGGTATATATACCTATAGGTGATGTATTTTTATGAAAGCAAAAATATTACTTCCATGCCAAATTGAATACTACCTTATGTTCATGGGTAGCACCATTAAAGTTAAATAGTCTTGGAAGATATCCTTTCATTTTGAATAAGAAGACTACTCCCCAGTGTGCATACAGGTGTCAGCAGCCTTCACCAGTGACTTGTATTTTAACGTTTCACATATATATTAGTTCGGAAACTCTGTGTTAAGGCTTGCTGTTAAGCATCTAGACTAAGGCTGCTGATTTTATTTCATTACTCCAAATACGTAACTCTCACCTGAGATCGTGATTTTGACCATGGGTGCTGGGAGAGCTGGCTGCATGCATCTAGGGCAAATTATAACTATATTCTGCTTACTGCCCACAGTTGTGCAATTATGTTGGGTTCAGAAGATAGTCACAGTCAAAGATCATGGCAGTGTTTAACCCGGCAATGGATACAGAAAAGGGGCTTGATAAAGGGATGATAACATACTGCTTTCCTTTCAAGTTATAAAAGCATGTAGACAATAGGACATCAACACGCACACACACACTGAAATTAGGACGCATCTGCATGGCAGATGTCAGTGATAGGCTCTCCCGTCCTTGCAAAGAGTTCCCAAGGCCATTGGAGAGATTGCACGCCCCCTCACTTAAGGTTCCCCAATGGAGTTTCAAAGCTCCTTTGTCAAGCTGACACCATTGTTACTACTACATACATGATACCTGGGCAAAATCATTAATTTCTCCCAGAGCAAGGGGAACGGTGTTATATTTGTATTTTCTTTCATTTCTCAGAAACGATCATATGTAAATAATAAAATTAAGTCATTTTTGTTCAATTTTGAGTTTCACAAAGTAGTGCAAAGTTGGAAGGTAAAGGGTGATTCAAAGACACACAGCAATTTGCTATCTAGAAATGGCCTTTAAAAAGACATTAATGATATGTCCTAATATACAATATGTACACAAGACAAAATGTACATGGGGAAAGACAAATATAAGAAAGTGAGTTTTGGGAGGTAATTAGGCAAGAATAGAACAGCTTCTATGACTGTGACTACTCAGTTTTATGTAAGAGTGGTTTCAAACTGAGTTTCACAGAGCATGTCCTGGTATCCATAACAAGTTGGCTGCCCACAGAAATGTTGGCTTTCCTGGTTGTCACCTCCTGCAACACACCAACGGCAGATAGATGGGCCATAGCCTCAGCTGCAGTAACTCAGTGCAGCTTTGCTAGTCTTTGGGGAATTATGTCAATTTACATCCGTTGAAGAGCTGGCGTGTTAAATAATTTTCTAGTAATAGTTAACTGTGTAAGTAGTAGCTCCGCTGGTGAGTAGAAGTCACTCAGCCACCGAAAGGAGAGGAAGGAGAGCCAGCAGAAATGCTTGAGACAATGTCATGTAAAATTAACACACAGTTGAGTAGTTCTGCGGTAGCCCAGATTAAAAGCACAATTCAACAAAAAAACTCTCAAACATGTATTTGGTATGTAGGCACTTGCAGACCTCACTCAAGTTGATGCGTTTCTTCCAGCATCAGTGAAAGGGCAGACAAAAGCAGTGAAGCTGGGAACAGCAGAAGCCACCACTCAAGCACCAAACCATGCAAAAAAGCCCGTCAACTGGCAGGAAAGCAGTTTTCCCTGCAAGGGATTGTAAAATACAATCTAGGGACTCCTGGCTTGCTGATGTGTAAAGCGGTGTATGAGATAGGAGACAGTGAGCTGCAAGTAAGCTAGGGGCTCTAAAAAGCGTCAGAGGCAGGCTTCGTGTCGTCCCAGCGCTCCCATAAAAGCAGATGTGGATCTCGGAACAGTGAGCTGCCTGTTGTTGGTCGCTCCTGCTGCGTCCAGGCTGCCAAGGCTTTTGTACATTCTTCGTGAGTAAATAGCGATGTGTCCAAAAAAAACCCCTGTTCATTGTAATCCAGTTATCTTCCTAACAGAAACAATTTAACATCATTCCGAAAGTAGTCTAAACACTTGGCTGAATATTCCAAGAATATATGTATATTCTTCCTCAGAGAATAACAAGTTTCTCCAGTAACTAACATCTGAAATTCATCAGTACGACGACTGGCTGTGCAACTGTAATCAGGAACGAGGTCTGCACTTAATGTGGATGGCAGGATTCTGTTTTCTCCACATGGACAAAATACTTGTCAGTGTTGTCCTTTCACTGTACGGGGAAGGTGCCAGTGGTTAAATCTGCCAGATGAGTACAGCAAAGTTGAGTAGACTTGTTCAGTACCGGAGCAACGTCCTCCCTGTTTATTTATCTTCCTGTACTGTTTAAATGTGACCAGGTGGTCCATAACTCTCCTGACCACCCTAACACAGGCTGGACAGTGCTCATGTAAATGAGCTTGCTTCTTTTTCAGGTCTTGAATCCTTGTACTTCTTCTGGAACACTTTCCATGTTACATAAAGAAGCTTACGGTATAATTAACCTGTGAAAAAAATGCTCCTGTTTTCAATGGAGAGTTGAAAACATTTTCTATCTATAAAATTGTTACAACATACTTTTGCCCTTGGGAAGAAAAAAAAAAAATCTATGAAGTACATCCAGTAATTATAAAAGCCCAGTATTTTTCTCTCTTCCCTCCCACTCTCCAGTTGCTGGGTTGCTGGATAACATGCAATACTTTATGTTGTTTTACTGTATAATGTATTGGTCAAATTATGTCCTTGTGTATATCCAAATATGGTAGTTTGGAGCTCAGAGTCTTTGCAAGCAGCTGGCAAAGGGAAGTGCAACACCACAGACCACACAGAATCCTTATACCCCATATATCTGTCTGTTTTCCTGAGTGTAGTGTGACAGTCACCCTTCCCTCACATCTCTCACCCTCTCATATTGAATGAAAGATTTTTATTTCATTCTGAGAAGGGAACAGGTGTAGTAAGTAATGTATATGTTATGGCATCACTTAAATCCCAGGGGAGACTAGGGATTAACTACTGGGGCAGTTACTGTTCAGGTCTAGGGAAAACGAGTTTCACTTCCAGCATACACATTGTGAAAATGCGTAAAAGAATAACAGACGTTTGCTGGAGATGTGGTCTGCCACAGAACTGTGGAGCCAGAAGTAAAACTGAGGGCTTCTGGAATCTGGTCTTGTTGGCCTTGATGCCTTTGCACGAATGATAACCTGAAACTTCCTTCTGTGGAGAAGTGTACTAGGAGGATTTTGCTGCCATAAATGTGCCAATAAAACTGAGCATATTGACACTTTATTTTGAAAAATAATGTTCTCCAAAGTAGAGTGAAAAGAGTTGTCATAAATATACTCATGGAGCAAAAGCATATGTCGTGTGATGCTGTTTTTCACATCTGGTGACTGCCAGTTTGCTTGTGCAAATGAGAATACTTAATAATGATTAGAGACCAAGTAATTCTGTTCTGCCCATGCCTAAATACCCTTACTGCGTACATATTTGCAAGAGGACTAGCTGTTTCTAGATAGTTGTGCAAAATCCAAAACCGCTGACCGAAATATTAGCAAATAGTGAACAGCTTGGATATAAATATTCATGAACACACGACTGCAGTATTCAACCAGAAGGCTGATGAGGACAAAACGAGAGGATGCCTAATGCTTTGCAGAAACCCATTAGCTGAATTCAGGAACAAAAGGCTTCAGTTTGCCAAGGAATGTAATGGGGGCTTTCTTCTATTGTGATACTTAAAAGAAGCAAGGCCTGAACTTCATTGGTGTCATGCAGCCATGCAGAGAAGTAATTAAAATAATATATCTTAAAAGCAAGTCATACTCTGTTTTTCAAATAACTGGTTTATTCCATTGCCTAATGCATCCTTACTATACAAAAGAGTAGTAATTTTTATAAAGTGAGCTGAGGCAGAGTTCGAAGTTAGTAGTTAATATGTCTTAATATTGCTCTTACTACAACTTGAGGGGTTGTTAACAGTGTGTAGTGCGGTATTCTCCATGCCATTGAAAAGGAACTCTGCATATTTTCAGCTGAGTGCGCTCCCAAGCCAAATTCCCCTTTGTGTGTGCTATTGGTGTATTACAGTGATAGAAACCACCTGATGAATGTTTGTTTTAATGAATGTTACTTTAACCCCTGCTGCCAGTCTGCCTTTATTTCTATATGATGAGTTTATTTATTTGGTAATTTATTTACATGCTCTTGGTTCTAGTTGCTGTATCTCTGAGGAATCAGAAAGTCATCATTCCCCAGGTTCCTGACGTTGATGCTGTGTCCGTGGCAGAGACTGTCTCAATGCCAGAGCTTAGGCAGTTTACACTGTGCTTTGAAGCAACCAAGGGCAGCAGCGATGACGACGACGACTGGAAGGTTTTCTCCTACACCGACGCGTTGTCGAGAGAATTCTTCAGCTTTGGGAAGACTACAAAAGGCCATTTTCTGTCCGTCTCAGGCATGCAGTGCATCCTTGAGAATGCATTGCCCCGAAATGCAGACTTTTTCACGGGAACCTTTCAACAGCTCTGTGTCGTAGGGGATAGCTTCTCGGGCAGTATAGGTATATATGCCAAAAGCACCTATCATATAGTGTACTGTCCGGGTATCTTTGGCAAAGTTATCCCTGGAAATGGCAGGCTGGTGCTGGGCTCTAACAGCAATGAAGTGAGCTCTCTAAACGGGGACATTTACAACTTCCGCCTCTGGAATTTCACCATGAATGCGCAAACACTGGCCAACCTCAGCTGTGATGTGAAAGGAAACATTGTAGACTGGGAAAATGAATTCTGGAGTATTCCAACTTCAGCACTGAAAGCAGAAAACAATTTGAGTTGTGGTGAGTACGCCTTGCCAAATCTTTTTTTGCTTATTTTCCCCCCACACTTCTGCATTGTGCTGAACATATCATATACCAGCATGGAAAAAAATAGAGAGTTCCTGTGAAAGAAAAACAGCTAGGTCTTACCTTTCTTAGACTTTAGCTCAACTCTTACCATATAGAGAGGCTTTGAAAGGATATAGAGTTGATACCCTAAAGGAAAAGAAGTCGTCCACTAAGTATATTGAGTTGCTGCTTGAAAAGATCTGCAGATCAAGGTTTTTCCTAAACAGTTTGTCTGGTGGTCTTCTACTCACATGAAATGAGGGTAACAGGCAAGTACCTGCTAGCCTCAAGCAAGATTACAGTGGTCTCTGGAGCAAAAAAAAAGTATGTTAACTAACTGTTTAGTAAATATTTCTGTACCTGGCCTTTGATTAGCTAGAAGGAGCAATTGCCAGCCTTGTGCTGTGTATGCACAGCCAGCGAAAGCAGTGACAAAACAGCAATCCATATGAGACAGAAAAGTACGAGAAAAGATTAAATTAGAGGAGGCAGACAGGAAGGAAGAGGTTTAGATCAAAGTCATAGGGGTTTATCTTCTTGGTGACATATTATCGGTCCTTCTTTAAACTGGTAGTTACTGAAGGTCTTTTTTCCTGTAGATTACTCCAGAAGATAAATTTCAATACATTGTCCAACCTGTTTTCATTTCATGGCTTAGACACTTGCTTCTCATAAGTGTCCAGGTGTAATTTTTATATATGTGCATCTTATTACAGCTGGTTGACAATTTTCTACTGCAAGATTTTTCTTCCAGATTAAAAAAAAAAAAATCAAACTTGAAAAATCTTTGTCACTTTGGACCAGTGTTTTTTTTTTTTCAAAGAATGTTTTGGTTAGTAACAATTTCAGAGATATTTGGATAATTGTAAAATATATAGGGGAAGATTTGAATCGTGGCCAGCAGTAGCCTATACACACAGATATGATGCTTGTGAAAATCAACTGCTATTGAACTCCACGTCCACAGAGTTTGAGCCCTCCTATTGTAGCAAATATACATTTGTTTTAAAAAAACAAAGCAGTAAAAGTAAACAGTTACAAATATTGGTTCTTTTTGAACCATGTGGGGTCTCTTCATATCCAATGTCGTCCTCTCCCATTTTACCTTCTTGCTCCTCTTATACCTTACTACTTCTTAGTTTAAACATAGTGTGAATAGTGTCAATATAAGCATCTCCTGACAGAGCATCTGTCAGCGCTCTAATAATCTTTAGTTTAAAACAGAAGCTGGCATCATTAAGGTGTGCCAGTTTCTGTATCTAATAGCTCATGAGGGATTAAGGTGTCTAAAAAAACCATCTTGCTTGCTTTAGTTTACTCAAACCAAAACGTGAGGTACTGATTCACAGCTAGACTCGCTGGGACAGCTCTCAGCATGCCTCTGCTAAAAAGATTTAAGCAACACCTCTATAAAAACACGAGCAGCTAGGTACCTTCACCCCTCTACCAGAACAAAGAAAAGGCTGATCTAAACATTGAAGGCATTCTGGATCAAAAGGTTGTTGCTTTTCCATCAGTGCGAACTGATCTGACAGAAAATAACTTCCCAGAAAAATCTTACTCCTCTTACACCGTTATACCGTGAAGACTACCACAACACTTTTACTAAACAACCTACCAGGACCTTTGTAACTGTTGCGATCTCATTCGGTTTTGGCCGGAGTACAGGTCTTGTCCTTCTTTCTGTTAAAGACTGTATGGTTCTGTGACACAAATGAAGTAACACAGCTGTGGTCATAGAAACAATACACTTACTTTCATTTCACACCTTTATTCCTTGGGATGTCATTGTTCAGTGATTTCCTTACAGCAGAACAGTATTTGAGAAGACATACATTAGTGTTTGTATGTTAGGCCCAGGTGTCTATACAAGTCACTTCAAATGTATCTATATATAAGCAGGGTTATTTTCTCTAACTAAGCCTATGAGAAAACTAATTCACACTCACTAGTCAGTCTTTTTCTTTCAAAGAGGTTAAATCACCCCCTGTGATACAGGCTTTCCTGAACCAGACTATTTCCTGAAAGAAAATACTGGGTGCAGTGCCATTTCAAAAATGGTTACTAATCCCAGAGATGGAATTGTTAGAATTTTCTTCCCTTCATCTTCTTGAATAAAAGCTTTCATTGTAAAACCAGCCTTCAGCCAGGAGAGCTGATGAGTCAGGCTATCAACCATGAATAAACCACTGACAGTGTGGAGATGACTTTAACTGATTAAGCTTCATTTAGCAGCAATGGAAGGATTTATGCAGAAAAGAGGTTTTCACACAGCTCCAATAATGCTTCCCTAGGAAGTGGCATGTAACTTAGAAAAAAAAAACAAACAAAAAAACCCCCAAAAACCGAAAAAAACCCCAAGCATTTAGCAGTGGTCTCAACATAATCTGTGCCTGAACAGTGCTTACATTTTTCAAGGGGTATTATTTGATGGATTTTCAGACAAAGCTTTTACAAGTTTCTTATGGAGCATAAAAACACTGGCAAATTGTTCCAAATAATCTTTTCATATTTTTACTTTCTCCTGGTTTATTCCTTAGACTAATGTTTTCACAGCTGTGCAGTCATGGTGGGGTGTTTCTGTAAGACTTGACAGAATTCTGGTTTTATTGCCGTACCTTCCGCACAGCTTGCATTTAAAGGTATATGTACACAGCCTTGGTATCCAGACTAATTTTAAAACAAGTAGCCTAGGTAATGATAGCGGTGAAACAACACCAGTTCAGAGCTCAGTGCAGGCAAACCAAGGAGCATTTAATCAGCTTCTGGTACCGATTTTGGAGCCTGCACTGGCCACACCTGTAGTAGGATTTGACCTACTCAGTTTAAGGGTAGCGTGGCTGCACATCTGTCCATGCCTGCAGTTGCATTTGCTTTGTGTATACTTCATACGAGTTCTTCATTCCTGAAGGCCAAAGGAATTCTTAATTTTGCTGTCGGATTTAACTCAGGGTGGGATCTGTAGGCAGCTGAATGATGTTTCAGGCTGAGCTAATTGCCCTCAGTGCTGTTTATAAATAGTGGAATGAAAAAGGCTGTTCCAAATGTCAGTGCATCTCATACTGGAGATGTCTCGGTGAAGTCAGAAGTTTTTTGCCGTAGGAGTGCCTGTTCCTCTCCACTGACTATGAAGAAAGTCTAGCGTGACAAGCAGATACAGATGTCCGAGTTCTGGACGTTTGAAGCGAGTGAGATATATCACGCAAAGTATCTGTAATACAAGTCCATATCTGCTGTTCACATTACTGACCATGCCACTTGGCTTCATAAAGTAGCTTATGCCAAGTATCTCTTTGCATCCAAATCATGGTGTTTTCTTTAGTGGACACTGAGGGGAAAGTCTACTCTAGCCAGAATTCAACCCAATTAAAACTTAAAAAGCTTATTGAATAGGCTCACTGAGAATATTCCTCTTTAAAGTATCCAGTTGTGGTGGGTTGACCCCAGCTGGAGGCCAGGTGCCCCCCAAAGCCGTGCTATCACTGCCCTCCTCAGCTGGATAGGGGAGGGGAAAATACAATGAAAGGCTCTTGGGTCGAGATAAGGACAGGGAGATCGCTCAGCAGCTACCGTCATGGGCAAAACAGACTCGACTTGGGGAAATTTGTTGAATTTATTACCAACCAAATCAGAGTAGGGTAAAGAGAAATAAAACGAAATCTTAAGAAGCACCTTTCCCCCACCCCTGCCTTCTTCCCAGACTCTACTCCTGAATTTCTCCCCCTCCTCCCCACCAGCAGGTCAGGGGGACGGGGAATGGGGGTTGGGG
>NW_009619405.1:350-6992 GCF_000690535.1 Cariama cristata | reverse complement strand
TGCTAGTCTAGTGGGTTTTTTTCCCCTTTAATTCTAAAACAGAAATTTAAAAAGATAAATACATAAAGCATACTCCAAAGAGCAGTACCATTAGAAGTGATACCATGAGATCCATAGGGGAATATTTTTATTGGCCCATCTAATCTTTTCCTTTAATATCACATTTAGTCCACTCCTTCTGCAAACACAAAATACCCAGCGAGCTGTCAGACTTCTTGCATTTTTGCATAGTGTTGCCTTTTTTAAAATCATGTTATCTGATTTGGTTGTGGTGACAGTTTTCCTTCCTCCGATTTCCTTTTCAGTCTTTGGAAATTCCCTATATAAACAGTTTTCAGCCTGAGTAAATGTTTAATATGCAATTAGGCTCAATATTGCAAATATCATGTAGTTACCTAAACTGTAATAAAGGCAAAGTTTAAGAATATGAGTCAAATACAGAGCTTGTAAAAAGCCCACTGAGCTTGCTCAGGTCCTGAATGACTGTTAAAAGCAAACAGTCTTGGCTTGACTATTCCATTTCTAACGCTACATGGTCTTTCCAAGCTAAGTCTCTCTCTATGTAAGTGAATGCCCTGGAAGGCCTCATGCAATCTGAAAACGACGTAGATGGATGTGACAGAAGCACTTACAACAACTTCCATTCAGTAATGCAGCCAGTGAAGAGGAAGATGGTGCAATCCACATGTTGTAACAGGCAGATGCTGGAAGGTCTGCAGTGGAACAGAGAGAGGAGGTCTCCAGGTTTCGGTCTGAAAGTGCTTTACTGTAACTGAAGATCTGACAACAGACAACTGCCTGTTCTGGCTAGCTGAAGATAAATTTGGAACCACATGAAGCAACAAATTTTTTTTCACTTAAAAAGAATATAAAATACTTGAAGCAAGGAAAAACAAAGTCATTTTCCATCTCCATAGAACTCACAGTGTTATTAACCATTCCGAACAGTATTTGTTGTTTGAAGTAAGGCCATCCATAGAATGCCTGCAGGTGTCTACTCTGCTTATGAGACTGTATTTTGTGCTTATGGCAGTGGAACTAAACAAAAAGGAAACTATCCCATTTCTTTCCATTCTGTAATGTTTCCATCCACCAGAAATTTGAAGGTCCAATTCTCTGTTATGTGATATTGGGTTGTTGTAGAGGAGGCAAACAGTTTCAGTCACATTTGATACAACTTTTGAGCCTTTAAGGCTGGCCACACTGTAGTCCTGAAGGGTAAACCTGAAAGAAAAAAGTAATGTTTTGGTTTTACACGTCTGTTGTGGGATCTCTCTGTTCTGTCTGTGATGAGCAGACATAATTTTTCCATGAGTAGAAAACCACTGACAACACTTTCTCTTTGTACTTCAGAAGCTAAGGCACAGATTCTTCTGATGTTTGCATATCCTGCTTTTGGAAAGGAAGTTGGGGTATTATTGAAATTCTCTTCAACAGCGTTTAAAAATGCAAGGCAGCTGACCATTTCAATGGCAAGTAAGCTAATCATGTGAGATAAATGTAAACAACCTTTCATTTCTGTTTCCCTCCTCTTTTTCCCTTGTTTCAATTCCATTTTGTACTTTGTATAGGATCATTGTGTCCCGTTACAACAGTTGAATGTGGGAAGAATAAATGGAATTGCACATAGTTCTGTTATTCTGATCTCTTACATCATTAGCTTTTTATTTATACTGATTGTTGAAAACATAAACAAACCTAGTATTAAAGCCATATAATTTCAATTCACATTTTTAGGCATAAGGCATTATGTCGTTACTAAAATGTACCCAGTTCTGTTATCTATACCATATTTAGATCACGATAGCAAACTGCATTGTTTAATTTACTTTTATTTACCATGTATATTGAACTAGATCTACAGGCATATACTTATTAAAACATCCAATTTTATTCTTATTGCTTTAATCAGGTTTATATTGTGGAAATGTGGATAATTTTCTGTGGAAGATATGTAGGGATATTTCATCACAAGCAGGTAACTAAGGAACAAATTAATACACAACGTTTACTAAACCATTTAAACTTTTGAGTTGCAATTTACCTTTTGTAAATTTGGAGGAATAATAATTATTTTTAAATTTTCATTCTATAGATTTCTAGGGTTTTTAGACCAGCAACTGCGTCTTATTATTTACTTATACAATGTAAGAGTGAAAATTTTTTTCTCTCTTAGTGTTGTGTTGGCATCTGAAGATCATGGGTAGCCGCTACTGAAACAAAGTTGTACAGGTAGACAGGGGACAACAGGCTAAGTGTGCCTTTTCCCAAAAGGCTACACTCTAACAGGCCTGACACTGCCATTAAGTCTATTTAAGACTGGAAGTTTCTCGGTTTCCTTTTTTGTGAGATCAGAGGAGACTGTTAAATTACCAAGTATAAGGCTGGGAAGTTTAAAACTGTTAACATTACAGTTAAACTGTAATGTTTAAGTTCCCAAAAGAACATTCCTGAGGGCTGCAGGGGCTGTATTTAAGAAATGTCCATTTACTTAGAGTAGTAAAGAGGAAACAGTAAAAAATAGATATCCATACTACAAGATAGAGCACTGAAGGTAAGGGAAAAGGTCGGTACTTTTAGGAAGTTACTTATAACAAGAGTGACAGGAAATTCTTAAAAGTCTACAGTTTATAGTCATGAATCCATAGTACTTTAATTTTTCACTGTGGTGATAAATGAAACAGAGTTTTATTTTGTCTTTGAAACTTGAATTAAATATTCTTCTCACATGAGAAATATTTTAGGAACATTTTACTTTATATAGCCGGTCAAGTTAGGAGCCAAGTTTTCTGCAGCATGTGTAGTAGCAGAATGGTTTTTTCATTCAAGTTCTGCCTCCGTTTGCTGAACTGTAAATATAATATAAATGGCAGCGATTGGCCATCATGATACATCAGTAATGTCACTCTCAGGTGACAACCCTAAAGGGTTGCAGATAGTACCTAAACCAGCTTTCAGATCCTAATAAGTAGAGGTCAGAACAGCATCTCTCTCCATTAATGCACACTTGCTGACATGCAACAAAGCTCATTTAAGTTTAGTTGTTATTGTTAGTTCAGTATGGAAGGGTCTTTTAATTGAAATATGAGATGATAAATTGCAAATAATTGGCCCAACTCTCCTCCTGTGTGGTTTATGCATTTTAAAGTCAAATTGTAGATGCTGTTCCTAGTTGATTGCTTTCAGTTTATGGCCCAAAATCTTCATGAGCGGACTAGCAATTTCTAGTCAAATAGTATGAGCCTCAGTATTATTTGATGGGAGGTATGTTGAAGTGTCACTAAGGTGCTATGATTTTCAAGTAAAAAAATTAGTTCAGAGGCATAGTAAATCCAGAGGGTTTTAGTGACTTCTGAATGGCCAATATGACTCTTGAACACAGTTCCTGCTACATGATTGTGTTTGTCCCTTAGTGTTAAAAGGGGTTTGTTGCCTGAGATTCTTTAATTTTAGAGATAATTGCAGATGTAAGTACACTGAAAAGGTGGAAGTTTCATTAAAATGTGAAAAATTATTTCTATATGACAAATTCCTACTGTATTTTTTGTGTGTGATCTTACCTTCCCAAAGTCTGTTTGACTGTGGCAGTAAAGGTAAAGGGGGGGAGAGAGAGAGAGGGAACTGGAGAGGGAGGGGGAGAAGGAGAGGGAGAGGGAGAGGAGGCAGAGACAGAGGAGGAAAGGAAAAGGGAAGAAAAAAGGAAAGGAGAAGGAGAAGGAGAAAGAAGGAGAAGCAAAGTGAGATGAGGAGAGTGTAAAGTGTATTATACATGACAGAGGATTGACAGGACATTTTGAAATTACCAAGGCCCACAACTGAAGAAAGAAGCAGCAAGTTCAATTTCATATTCTGTATCATATGTCTATGCAGTGTATTAAGGGAAACTTAATGTTTTAAAGTGTCTTTTTATGTTTTCTATCTTTCTCTGCTGTGATGAAATTGGAAAAGTGTTAACAAACTTTTCAAATATTGTTAGATATGCAGTTGTATTTTTCATTAGAGATCTGTAATTTGTCTTTGAGAACTAGAAAGGCAGGGTTAAATGGTCAAGATTTGGTGCCTTCAGACAAGTTTTTCCTTTTCAGTGCAAGGAGTTTTCTGAAGGTAACTTGCCAGAGCTACTTAGCAGGTGGTAAAAAATTTCCAAAATGCTTCCTTTAGAAGAAATTTGCACTAGCCATAATTTCAGTTCATCCCTTTACTCTCTGCCTGTTACCTGTCTTGGTGTAATTTTATTGTCATTGATTATAAAGAACTGTCTTTTTTTTTTCCTATTTTTTATTTTCATATTTCTTTTCTTCTTGATCATCACTACAACAGCCCTAACGTTTTCTCACACAGCCTGTTACTGCCTTATTCAGTTGCCAGCTTGCCCGCAGTTATGTTATTACTAGTAGCAGTTGAGATATGAGAGGTACATAGTTCCCAATGGTGATAAATGTAAACAGAAAGTAAACAGATCTGTCTGTGAAACCTTCAAAAGAAACACAATACTAACCAAAGAAACCAGATGATATTCATAGGACCCTAAATGAGGCAGCCTTCCTTTGATCCTTTAGTTACAGTAATTGTTTTTATAGTTGACAGGATAGGCTCTTTTCAAAAGTTGCAGAGAAGGATTTCTCTTTTCCTAAGATGGAACATTGGTTTTGTGGCTACTTCATCATAACGGGCAATATCACAGAGTTGTCTTGTGTCATATGGCAGAATACTATTACAAGGGGAATTATGTTATATTTCCTAATGTCAATATATTATCTTCTCCACTTTATCTAATAGCCCTTTTATCAGTGGAGACATTAGGTTATCAGTTATAAACTGTAATATTTTGTGGCAAATACCATAGCAAATTAATCCCCTGTTTCTCCTCTTCAACAAGAACTGTTTCAGACACAAGTGCCCTCTAAGCTTTGCACATTCTTGCACCTCTACTGCATCATTTGCAATGTCGCGTTTCTGTGAGATTGCTGTTTACTCTGCAAGTCGCTTCAGGGTGAGGTACTGACTGTGGAGAGGCTACAAAAAGAGGTTACTGCTTTGGTTCAATGTCAGGGTGAAGCAGTGTACATGTTTTTGTGTGTCTTCGTAGAGATCTGCCCCAGGAATGAACACTTTCCTGCTCAGTGCTGGACATTATTCTGTGCTCAGGTCTAGTGCTGTAATCCTGACTTGTTTCAGAAACATCAGCAAAACTGAATGTGCCGCTGACAGGAACAATAAAACCCTGGCAGGGTTATTGTTACCCACCTCTAGGTCTGTAATATCACTGCAATATTTGGTTTTGAGGGAGGGTGTCACTCCTCTGTCACCTCCAACAGAGTAACTCTGCCAAGACTCTTTCTCCTTAGCACTTTCTGCATAGCTGAAAGCCAGCCTTGATCCCGCAGGTGACCACAGCTCAGGACTGAAGTTAGAGTAGGTTAATGCCAGGAAAGGAAATGCTTTTTTGGAGTTGCTCACCAGGAAGGTCTGGACACTCACACTGGGACGTGCATGTTGCCTAAAATGCCAGAGCATGTAAGCAGCAGAGCCTCACTGAAAAAGCACCAAGGACAAAGGATTGTAAGCACTTAGGACTGGAAACTAAGTCTTGCTGCAATATTACTAAAATTTTTAAATAGAGGGAGGAAAACTAACATCTGTAAATTGCCTTACAAATGATGTCACCTCTGATGTTGAGATCCAGACCTTATAATTTTCTGTTTAAACTTCCTTCCCTGTGCTATGAGATTACATATTGGAAGTATATGGGAACTACCTTTGGATAAAGGCTTTTCATTTTAATGTGCTCCGTACCACAGTTTAAAGAGAGATTTCTAGAGGAATCACCTGTGACTGGCAATGTGTGGGACTGTGGAAAAGGCACATGAGAACTAAGCTGTTGTGTTGCACATCCTTTCTAAAGTTACTAAGCCATTTGGTGAGCATCTTTTCCTCCTACAGCTCCATTCACCTGACTTTAGTTTTCTTCATCTGTCTTTGTACTTTCTTCTCTAAGTGTGTTCACATTTGCCATTTATGCATTAGGTACTTTTCAGAACGAACCTAATCTATCATTTAAAATACCTAGACTTCATAAAGTGTAGAAGTTTTCTGCCTTTCTAGATTCCTTCAAGCATATGGATGTGTGCCTTATTCTGAGTTAGCATTTGTTCACAAACCAAAAAGCTTTGGTTAAGCTTTCTGAAGTCTATAGATCTTGCTAAATTAACACACGTGCTTTTGAACCATTAGGCCTTCAGCACACAGGATGGTCACTGCAGAATTAATGACAAAAGAGTTTGCTTATTGAGCAATGAGAATAAAAATAAATATTCCTTTCTTCAGTTAACAGTATATTATCTGTCATAAATTTTCTTGTTTCTTTGTTTTTGAATGCTGACCTTTGCAGCCAGAATGTTCCCTTAATGCATTTAGTTTTAATTTAATTTCATAGTTATGTTAAAGAACACTGGTAATATAATAAATATTTTAAAATTATGTAGCAATTTAGTATCCTAGAATCGTAGAATCATAGAATTGTTTAGTTTGGAAAGGACCTTTGAGATCATTGAGTCCAACCATAAACCTAGCATGGTCAAGTCCACCACTAAACCATGTCCCTAAGCACCACATCTACACATCTTTTAAATACCTCCAGGG
>NW_009619405.1:0-319 GCF_000690535.1 Cariama cristata | reverse complement strand
GTTGCCCCCCCCCCTCCCCGGGCCAGCCTGCTCCAGTGCTTGACAACCCTTTCGGTGAAGAAATTCTTCCTAATATCCAATCGAAACCTTCCCTGGCACAACTTGAGGCCATTTCGTCTTGTCCTATCTCTTGTTAGTTGGGAGAAGAGATTGATGCCCACCTCAGTACAATCTCCTTTCAGATCCTTGTAGAGAGTGATCAGGTCTCTCCTCAGCCTCCTCTTCTTCAGGCTAAACACCCCCAGTTCCCTCAGCCGCTCCCCATCAGGCTTGTGCTACAGGCCCCTCATCACCTTCGTTGCCCTTCTCTGGACCCGCT
>NW_009619404.1:0-13737 GCF_000690535.1 Cariama cristata | reverse complement strand
TGATCCCAGAGGGCTCTTCCAATCAAATCGATCCTGTGATTCTGTGAAGTAATCTTCTCAGAGCATCACCCTTTCTGCTTTACAGAGGAGTGTTTTGCTGTGAAGCTTGCATAGACCAATTCTTTGCAGCTGCATTGTTGGCAGCCCTCAAACCAGCACCCCACATGAACTCAATCTAGGTGCTTGGTAGCTGCATGCTTATGACTTTCTTGACTCTTTTCTAGTGCTTGAGGCAGCCAGGATGGCCCTTTCCCTTGCAGTAGAAAGCAGTGCGGTCTCAAGGCCTGTGGCATGAAGTCAGGACTGGAGCTGACGGCCATGTTCTCATATCCCTTAGAATTGGTGCCTGCTGGATACTGCCAGGGGTCGTTAACTGTTCAAGTGTTAAAATGAAGTCTCTGGGGTAGATGGATCCAGAGCAAGAGTTTGGGCAATTCATCCAATATCTACTTTTCCCTTGAAGAACTGGAACCTATTTTTTGGAGGAAATGCTACTACACATTGAAAGAGAAGAGCCTTGCAGAGAGCATGGCAGTCACTTGCCAATCAATCCAGAGAGGAACATTATCTGTGAGGGATGCTACAGGAGACTCCCGAGTGGACAGTCCTTTTGAAAGCACTAGTTTGTGAGTCTTTCTAGTAGCGTGATCTCTCCCTGCGGTGTAATTCAATGGGTGAATTTCAGATACTTTTCCTAGCTACAGATGGCCTAGCACTTTGTTGGGTAGAAGAAAGTTATCTCTCTAGTGATGCATGGCTTTTCGCTCCCTACTGCCAGCTTTTCCCAAGTGGCTTCTATGCCAGAGACGGAAATACTTTATCTTTTATTTCTTGTATCTTGTCCTTGCATTCCTCTTTCACGAAACTTCAGAGGTCATGATTCAAAGGCTTCAGGCAAGGCTGCAAGGAGTTCGGAATCCTTATGTACTTATGGCACCATCATGTGTGGTGTGATCATACAGAAATCTGTCAGTTTGGCAATGCACTTTTGTTGGGTCTGTGGGACTTAAGGCAAAGAAAGTATTCTGTTTGATAAGAGTAGTAAATGATCAAATAACTCTCTCAGCACTCCCTAAATAGCTCCAAATAATTCCAGGAAACATTTGGTTCTTCCCAACTGAGAGATGTGAAATCAGACTTATGGAGAATTAGCTTCTTGGAGTCTTGTAGTCTCAGTGGAGCAAATGATAACGCGTGGCTTTGTATAGTGATAGGATTAAAACCTGCAGAGGAACACAGCTGCTGGTTTGCGTCTTTTATTATAAGATCAAGCACTACACGCCAGTCAGTGCCATGCAAAATGAAGTAAACACTCCACACTGGAATATCCATTTCAATCAGCCAACTTGCGGATTGTTTCCACCATACTCAGTCCCACAGGAGGTAAAGTTGACTTGCTTCGCTTCTTCCTAAGTTTAAAAATTTCCAGTTTTTGTGGAACAAATGCTTATGCTTTCTGTAACCAACAAGTGCATTTTTAATTATATGTCCAAAAGACTTTCTATAGTCGTGGTCAATCTGCAAATGACAATATGCTAGCTTTCTCCATTCTTTATACCTAACTTCTCCTTTTCCATTTTTTTCCTCTCTTTCCCCATGCAAAAGTATATTTCCTGTCTAGCAAAGTGTTTCCTAGCCACAACTGCCCTTGCCATTGAAGTGGCAACACTAATGTATCTATGACCTATTTCCTTGACAAATTGCACTTTTCCTCTCAGAGCTGGCCTCTACAACTGCCCAAAATTTCCAAAAGTCTCTTCAGTTCCTGCTCTTGCACATTATCCAGGATTCTGCTCATTAGATGTTGGGCAAACTGCTGCAGACAGTTCCCCTCTGAGAAACAGAAAGTTGGGAAGCGTGGCTATGCCATCTAACTGATGATTAGATATTAGGAAGAATTTCTTCTCCGAAAGGGTTGTCAAGCACTGGAAGAGGCTGCCCAGGGAAGTGGTGGAGTCACCATCCCTAGAGGTGTTTAGAAGATGTGTAGACGTGGTGCTTAGGGACATGGTTTAGTGGTGGGCTTGGCCATGCTAGGTTTACAGTTGGACTTGATGATCTTAAAGGTCCTTTTTAACCTAAACAATTCTCTGATCTTCTAAAAACACAGTTGCACAGCTTCTCTGCATGGAGTCACATCACTTCTTTCTGTTGGCCAGGCTTTCAGCATTCGTAAACCAGGAAAGCCAAATGTAAGTTAGGCCTCTGGTTATGAGAAGGATTTTTAACCTTCAGCAGTTAATGCCTTGCAGCCAGTCAAATGAACCTGACAACACTGGTGGTAACGAATTTATCAGCACCACCTGGATGGCTGCTGGCTGCAGAGGTAGATCCCTTCCAGCTGAGGCTTATAGTGTATTTCTTGTGCTGAGGGGTGTTCTCAGGTTGGATTTCTGCCACAACTTGTAGGAATATTGTCTTTGTCGTCTTCCAGTGCTGCTGTTACTGCTGGTCTTTGCAGTTCTCCATTGCTGTGCGGTCCTGCTGGTCACTCTGCTGAGGTAAGGGCTGTGTGGGACGTGTTCTGCCAAAGTCCTGGCTTGGTACCTCCGTTCTTTTGTCACAAACCATAATACAGCAGTAGCAACATCCCTGAGAAATGTTCTATGTACACATATATATATTTGTGGAAGTTTTTGAGTGACTCTTGTAAGGACACTTGTTGGTTCATAGTAATTTCTGTGTATTTCTGCCATTTCTGGGAGAATGTCTTTTTCCTATATTGTAGATTGGGTAAAAGTTACTGTTCTGATCCTGGGTGGGACGTACAGGAATATTGTGTAGCAGATTTTATCATGAATGAAGGACAGACTTGTTTTTTAAGAGTACAGATTCAATTCCTGCAGGATGTTAGAAGGGGTGAGAGTATAAATGAGTTAAAAAACCAGATAAAACCCCAAATGCTTTGAGTATAGCTTGTGGCAGTCCTTAAACTTTGCATTGCTGGAACTGAGGGGGAAAGCCAGTGTAAGGATAACTTCATACTTGCCCACTGCTTATGTGGTCTAGTTAAACACGTAGTACTGTGGGAGAGGAGTTGGCTGAGGTCGAGCCAACCTTTACTCTGACACACCGGGCCTCGGAGAAGCCTAGTCATAGGATGGCAAAGTTATTTTTTAATGCTGTGGTCCTCCTAAAGGTATCTTTAGACTGTCAGGTATTGGTGCCTTTGTGTAGCCTTCTCAATGCCACAGCTGCTCTGAAACAGTTTTAGCATAGAAAGAATTGTAAAGATTTTGGAGGGATGTGTTGGAGGACGCGTTGCTTTACTGTAAGGGAATTTGGAAAACTGGAAAATGGATTAAAAATGGAAATTACTTTTAAATTTCACAGTAGGTGCACAAATACTTGTCTGTAGTATTTCCCTTCTCAGTGTATTTGAGTCTTATCAGTACTGTTGTTTCATACCTCCACCCTTAGGAGCAGGTTAGGCATCAATATGACATCAGTATCTTGGAAACACCTGGAGATATGTTTGTTGCTCTCACGCATAAGAAGCAAAAGGAAAATTATTCCACAAATAAACATCACCACAATCATCTTTACTATTGGGATTTTAGGGAATGTGAGCTGAGACCTATCCAAATGTCATTCAGCTGTTTCTTTTAATGAGGTGTAATTGCCCTGGTCAGGCTTTTTTCTAGATGGTTGGGAATAAAGTATTAGGAAAGCAACATTTTCTGGAAAGTGAACAAAGAATGGGAAATAATTGTTTATGTAGGTAATTGCGACCTTTGTTTTTCTCATGGAATGGTTATGGCTTCTCAGAAGGAAACCTGAAATGATGGGACAGGAACTTAACAGAATGTCACAGAGAAGACGATTTCTTGTTTATGGAGTGAATGATAACTATGAAATTTTTGAAGAAAAAAGTTGACCAAAAAATTGATTCTTATACACTAATGACCAATGACAGCTGTAGTTTGAATTTGATTTACTGGAAGGGTCTTCACCTAGAAATCCAATACTTGTATACTGCAGCATGAGAAGCTCTTACAACAATACCAGAGTTTGATTAGTGGATTTTTTTACCCTAGAATTGAGTTGAAGAGAGGAAGCGACTTCAATAAATGAAAGAAGACCCAGTTCTCTCAGTGACTTGCAACAGGAGCCCTAGCATGCCTTTGCTCATAAATAACATCTACGTTGTAGCATTAAGATGAGACTTAATTTTGGAAATACCTTATGATCTTTGAAAAACTATTAATTTGCATGTGTATATATAGTTTTATTTGAAAAAGAGTTATTCCATTGTACAAAGCATGACTAAGACTTCATGTACAAATTTGGTCATCCATATTCGAGTCCAATGACCTAGGGCTGGAGTGGATCCAAGTAAGTGCTGCTTTTAAAACCAGGGAGGAGAAAGATCAAAAGATTTTACATTGCTTAGCCTCACAAAAGGACATTGAGAAGGCGGTAGGATTATCCTTTCTTAGTAGGGACCAAATACTAGGCATGAAATGGAAGAGCACAGCTATTTAAGCTGAAGATTTAAAGGGCTGTAATGTGGCACTGAATAACTTAGGACAGAAATTACAAGGTGGTTTCCAACCATCAAAGCAGCGAGGTTCTAGGACTCTTCAGAATGAAAATAATGGGAGTAAGGGCAACAGGTTTATGAAGAGACTTGTCTGCTCGGAAAGCCGTGCCTGTGGCCTGACCAAATACTGCCGTAGTTGCCAGTACCCAGGACACTCAGCTCAGAGGTGCCTTCCAGTCCTTGAGCTGCAAGTTTTGTAGCTATAGTGCAAGCCTGGTTTACTTCCAAGCATACCTTTTTTTTTTTAATTTTCACACAACAGCATGAATAGATATCCAGAAAAGCCACCAGCCACAAACAGCATGCACTCCAAATATATGCTTTAAGCAGGCTGTAAGGATTGCCAGATCTGTGGCTTTGACTTCAGATGCTGAAGCATCATGATAGCAGGCTCTGTAGCAGCACCTCCAGGTACAAGGCCCTGCTTGTGACTGAATGAATGGCAGCTGTATAGGGGACAAGGGTGGTCAAGTGTGTGGTGGAGTTAGGGACCGAGCTTGGGAGTCCTCAGGTAGGTGGTTCCTGAAGCTCTGAACTCTATTTTAGAATAGTGCGCTTTCAAAATGATTGCATGGTGAGCATGCTTTGAGATGCCTGCAGAAGGAAGGGCTTACCTAAAGAAGGCATTGGGTCTGGCTGCCATCAGTTAGGAGAAAAAAGGAGTGTGTGGCTACCTGGCACCAGTAAAAATGGTACAAGATAAACACGTGATGGTTCTGTTGGGTTTTCTCTTCCATTTTTTTTTTTTTTTATTTAAGCACCAATAAAATGTTCCTTTAGTTATGCTTAAGGTTTTTTTCTTACAGCTTCCTCTTCTTGTTTCTTGACTTCGGTTCTTGAAAAATACTGATGTAGGAAATGAATGGTTTTAGTAGAAAGGTAGCACATTATTGTGACTGAGTGTGAACTACTGGTTTTGGATAATTAGCTAACACTGAGCAAAGAAACAGAAGAGGCAAGTGAACGGGAACAAATGTCGCCCTAGAGAGCGTCAGAGATTGGAAGGAGGCTCTCGTAAGCCAGTCTCCGTGGTACACTGCGTACATTTCCAAGGCCTTGTTTACACAAAGAAGTATTGAGTAGGCAGCTTAGCTGTTCTCCTTCCTCTCTCTAGGCAGTCTAACATTAAGGATTTTAATAACACAATTACCGCTGTAGCTGTTTAGCACACCTACAGATTACCTTGCATTCCCCCACCTCTTCCCTAACACAGGAGGGATGAGTCTCCGTGGTACACTGCGTACATTTCCAAGGCCTTGTTTACACAAAGAAGTATTGAGTAGGCAGCTTAGCTGTTCTCCTTCCTCTCTCTAGGCAGTCTAACATTAAGGATTTTAATAACACAATTACCGCTGTAGCTGTTTAGCACACCTACAGATTACCTTGCATTCCCCCACCTCTTCCCTAACACAGGAGGGATGCAGCAGAGCGATGCTGGAGAAGAGGGACCTTTTCCCCTCCTTCCTGCTCCTCAGAGCAAGAATAAGCCTGACTCCGTTTTGAGGGAGAGGAGCTGCCCGAAGAGCAGGAAAGGGAGTCGGGGAATGACAAGTCTGCTTGCAGGATAGGTACCATCTTGCAGAAGAGACTGGGTGGGAGAAGGATTAGGAGAGAGGAAGGCGATTGCAGGAGAGCTGTAGGAATGGAAAGGCATCCTCAGCCCCACTCCCACTGACTCCTCTCGATCATCCTTTCCAGTATGGACATCGGTGAAGCCAGGATGGACAGAGGAGGCAAGTGATGCAGCTGGACTTAGCCATCCTCCTTCTGCACGACCTCATGGTATAACTGCCCGTTTTAGGGGCACACCTGGGACACACCGGAGCACTGACTGGCACACCATGTTTCACTACCTGGAGCCAAGGGTCAACCTGAGAACGTGCCAGGTCTTCCCAGCGAGTCTGGAGTGTCCGTGTTCCTTCATGCGCTGTCATGTCCCAACCCAGCAAGAAGCAGCATGTACTAGTTAAACCCAAACTTGAATACAGCTTTTACAATACATTACTGCTTGAGAAAGAGGAGGAGCGTGTTAAAGGGCTGTCAGATGTACAAATCAACAGCGGGTCACATATAGTTGGCAGCAGTTCTATGACTGGGGTCTCAAGGAGCTGGTAGGACCAAAGTCAGATGTGTAGATAAGCCCTTTTTTCCGCAACCATGAGAGAACAGGCACCAAAAGGCTGTGCCAGGAGCAAACAGAGACGCCTAATCTAAATGCCTTGAAGTGTTTGTGCGAAGGGTCATGTGAATCTGAAAGTTGGTGGCAAATATCCTGCCCATGGGACTTGCACTCGCTGAGACATGTTTATGTAGATGGAAGTTGTTTGTCCAGATGGCAAATAGCTTTGCTCTCTGTTTCCTTGTAGCAGAAAAAGAGCTGCAAATGGATCACATTCAGGAAGTTGGCCCTCTTTATTTTTTTTAAAAGCCTAAATGTTTACCATTTTCTTTCTGGGTGAAAGAAAACCAGGTGAAATTGCATGAAAGTCCATCTATCAAGAGGAATTAAATGAGTTGACTCATCCTGTTGACAGAGAGGCTAGCTCGGTGGTTACAAACCAAGACTGAGGCCAGCTCTGTGTTCCAGACCTCTGCCAAGGCAGCTGGGTCACATCTGGGACGTGAAGCCCTGTGAGCCTCGGTACCCCTGGCTTTTCCTGGCAGGAACACCTCGTGTGCAGGTAGTCCCTCTGGCAAAGCTGCGTGCAACCCTCTCGGTGTTTCTCTTGCGGACTGGAGGTTTCCTACACAGGAAAATGGTGGTGTGTTGGTTTTTTTGGTGTTTGTTTTTTTTTTTTTCCTTTTTTTGCTCCTACACAGCAAAATGCTGCTGGAACGAGGGTATCCCAGCCAGAGGCAGGTTTAACAGATCAGCCTTCCCATGTGAGTAAAACGCTTGGGAGCCTCAGGGTAGGGAAGTCTAGAAATCTGACTTGGCACATTCCCTGTATGTTCATGAGTACATACACTTGGAAGTAAGTAATACCTTTCCCATCGGCTTGCTCTTACACCCCTGTCCCCTTGATACTCCACTGCTGTATGATGGGGCTGCCGCACTCAGGATCAGTTTGTCAATGAAAAACTGCATTTATTTTCAAGCATCCGGAGGCATTAAGGAATAGTCATAGGTGATTTTGTTTGCCTAGCTTGAAGCATCTTTAAAAAGGTGTGGATTACTGCATGCTTTCCAGAAAAGGCAGTCTGCAACAATTCACCTCGTTTAAAATCCTTCCAGTTTTTCTAAAGGGACTAGCAATTCATGATGTCTAATTTAGACCAGCAGTCTTAAGATAGAAAGCACTATAAAAATGCCAACACTTTTAATGTTGTCTGCCACTGGACTGGATACAGTAGGGTTTATATGCTGTGGCAGATGAAGCAGAATTAGTGTTTTATAGTGTTAAACCATGGCTCTTTTCACTGTGGTTATTCTGTATGTTTCCTTCTTGCCTCCAACAAAAATATTGTAAAGTGTGGGCTGTGAGCGCAGGGAATACTAAAAATGCTATGAATGCTTTTTCACACTGTTTGAAAGAGAATTGGCTTGAAAATTTAAGCTGCAGAATAGTTTTTTGCTGAATACTGGTTAAAGTGCTGTAGGTTTAGTGTTTGGGGAACGTATCTTCAAAATACTTTTGTGAGGTAAAGGATGATGGTAGAGGCCATTGCGAGTTCAAAACCAAAGGAACTTTGGAAACCAAAGTTTAAATCTAGAAATTACATGGAGTACTAAAGTCAAACACGTGGCAGAGAAATACCACGTATTAATCATGTACTGAAAAATAAGTATTTTGCCTGTGAATTTGAAAGCTATGAGACAAACCAAAATATAAACACAGTGGTTTAAAATAATGACTAAAATAATATTAGCTTTACATAACTAGGGTCTTTTTTTCTAATTTCAACTGTATTTCGGTCTTACTTGTTTTCTAATTCCTCCTGGAGGAAGAGTATTTTGTTTATCTGCTTGTATACTTAAGGAAATGCCTCCTGAAATGCATTGGATACACCCAACAAACTGTCCCAAAATGTCCATCTAGCACTCCTCATCTTCAGTTCCTTACCCACTGCATCTCTGTCCTCACATACCTTCTATTTCATCTCCTGTTACTGTCTTCCCCCAGTCGCATGTAGTCTTTGAGTTCCCATCCCTGGGTCCTTTCTCTCCCGTTTCCCATCGCCCGGTTGTCGATGCCTCTGCACGGCTCCCCGTTCCGTGGCAGTGTGAGATAAAAGGTGAGTTTTCCTTCGGAGAGCTCTTTCCAGCTTAATTCACAACATATTGCTCGTCATCTCCTCGAGGTTTAGGATGAGAAGCCTGATGTGTTTTGTTTCCTTCAGCTGGGGAAGCAGAGACCTCACAGAAAATAAAGGTACAGGTGGAAATCAGTCCAGTTCCAACTGCACGGATTCCCAGTAGGTTACCAGGGGGAATTCTGACTATGCCGAAATCATGCATAGTCACAATTTTCTCATGAGGTTTACAGCCACGCGTAAAATAATAAGCCTTATATAAATACAGTGAATAATACGTATTTTAAGACTAGCATAAGAGCAAAATAGCAGTCACTGATAAATACCAGGATGCCAAATAAATGATAATATCCTTTACATTCCAATAAAGATCTGAGGTACTGGTAGAAAAGATTTTGAATGAGAAAGTGAAAAGTCTGTGGTAATCTGATTTTTAATTCACTCAGGAAGCATGCATGTTGTTTCAAAAGCAGTGGGAGTCCCATACTTATTTTGCGTCTTTTATTATTGGTATCTAGTATCATAGGTAGTGTTTTTTTGGCCAAGGAGAACCATCTTCTAAGGTCATAGTTATAGCTCCTTCAACAGTGAGAGGTATGAGAGAGGAGGACTAATGAGTTAACGTGGGCAGCCGTACGCTTTCGGAAAGAAATTAATTTCTCATTAGGCAGCAGGCCAGCCTGATGTCACGATCTCTCGCTGCCCAAGCACTGGATGTTCTTCCATGTTTCATTGTTCCATAACCCTGTGTGGAAGAGTGGCGTTAAAAGGCTCCTAGTGGAGTTTAATTTAAAAAAGTGTGGAACTGAAGAAGTTGGCACCGATGTGATCTTTCCTAAGGGAACATGTCCAGTCGCGAGCTGTGAAGGACACGCTGTTTAGAATAGCGATCTTCTCTGCAGGACTAGAAAGCCTAGACTGATTTCTTTTACATGCTCACAAAGATGAACATCTATATTATTGGGAAGGAGACCTTTGAAATTGATGATCTCTCCCATTTTTGACTGAATACGCATCACTGTCCAAAGACTGTATAACGTAGTTGTCTGGTTTTGTTGCTCTCTTTGTCCTTAAGGGCTCTTGTGGAAATGAGGAGTTTACATTATTTTCTTTATCCACTTGTTCCTCCTTAGTCCCAAGTACTTCCAAAGGAGTTGCAACATGCTAGTTTAGTCTTTCAAATGTTTACGTACCCCTAAATTACGCACATGGATGATTGCAGTGGGATCAGTTAAACTAGTTCAGTATGTAGAAATCAGCATACATACATGTACATTTATTGAAGAATTATGTTGGCTAACTCTTCTGAATACAACAGTTCTGCATGCCAAAAAAGTTTAGGTTTGTTTTTTTAATATACGTTGGAAAATGACAGATACGGTAAAACCTCCAGTTGGGGTTCAGTGTGCTCCAGTAGTTTTGTGGTTGTTTTCCTCACACAGACTTAATGATAGCTGAAAGCATATCGCTATGGAAATGGCACTGAATTGTTTGCACTTACCGTAGTCATTTTCTGGGAATAGTTTTTTCCAGTTTCTTGTCAGGGATTAGGATCATATGAAGAAAGGAGAGTTATTGCTCTGCTTCTCAAATTCACACAGAAATGCACTTGCCATGATGCAACAGTGAATCACCTTTTAAACTTGGCACAAGTGAATAAAACTAAAGCTTAGGGAAAGCAGCATCTTAGATGTGAGCATGTGTGGGACTGCAAAAATCCTTAACTGAGGACTGATCTAGGCTTACAGTACTTTTAAGTCACCTAACGAGTGGGTCAGACTGAGAGCTCACGCTTTCCTCACTTGATCTACCCAATTGCATCGTCTTCCCCCTCCTGTCAGGTCTTGATATTTCTTTACGGTGAACCGGTTCCCCCCTCAAACCCAGCCAAAAAAAAAAAAAAAAGCAGACTTTTTAAAAAAAAGCAGACTTTTTTTTTTTTTTTAAACCCAGGTTATTGTTCTAGCATTTTAGACTGTAGAAAGTGGCAGAAATAGAGTTCTCTGGAAACTCCTCGCTTTGCCAGTGAGGAAATAAAGTTGTCTTGGACCTCATCACAAAATTGCAGCATTCGAGCTTGTTCTACCAGACGAGGTAGAGCGAGATGTGAATTAAGAAGTAGCTGTCCCTGGATAGTTTTCTGCATGAGTGTTTGAGCTAGCTTATGTATAATTATTCCAGAATAATGTCCCATATAAGCTGGTCTGTGCCACTGATAATTCATTAGAATAAAAGAAACCAACTCACATTGCTGATTTCAGGCAGGCTTTGCAAGGCTAACACAAACAGCTATTTAACCCAAAGTGAACAAGACTTTATTTGGGTGTCAGGCTATTAACTAAATTATATTTTACTATATATTACTGAACCCTGAGGTACCGTTTTTAGTCACTTTTCACTCAGAGTGGTCTGGAAAGCTCCAAGCTACCCCTTGGGTGTTTCAAAACTATGACTCCTTACTGCACTTTCAGAGCCTGAAAACTTTCAGTGCTGAACAGTTTCAGTATAAGGGATGGGAACTCCTTCAAGAATCTAAATTACTGGAACCAAACCTAGGAAGTTCAGCCTTGATGTGCCCTTGGGGCCCTGATGTGTACCAGTCGCATACAGACTTTGTTTTGTTGAGAATCTGGGATTATCATATTAGTCATCAAGGCTAAGCTCATGGGGAAAGCGAAGAGCTAAACTGGCTCTTTTCCAGTGGAATTTGTGGATTGCTCATCTTTTTCTCCTTGTTGCAAGGGAGGACGCTGTATTTGGCTAACCGTGGGTTTACGAACCACGAGAGTTCTGTGGCGAGTGGACAGGTCGCTGTGTAGGAGGGACGGCTGTGCGCTGCAGTGGCTCCGGCTCCGTGTCCCTGCTCATCCTCTGCCAGCAGGTTGACAGATCGGCCTCCTCGTTCCATGCCAGGAGTCCGTGGGATGAGCTGGCTCACCCTGAGCTGCCTTCCCAGTTAAAATGGAGCCAGCTCAAACCCAGGCAAACATTTTAAATCTAGGTCAACGTGTTGGTCTGCTTCACTAGCTGACCTGGGGCTGCCTAGGAAAGGCTTCTGTGGGGCTTTTCCCTCTGCAGGACATTCCTGTCGCTTCCCTGGCATCAGTACGGCAGCAGAGTGATTCAGATGTGCTCACCGATACCGAAAGGAGCTGGCCAGCCCTCCAGGGTGGCTTGTCATGGTCTGTGCAACCAGAAATCAAGTTCAGCATCAGGGCTGGTGGAAGAAATCCCCCCGTGACTTATCATGAGCCTATTCCTGCAATTTTGGAAATGTAATGTATCCATTGAAAAAGCAGGATAGCTTTCTGCTGTCCAAACGAGTTGTGGCTCACTGAAGAGCCCTACGAGCATGGGGACACATGTGGAGGGGTGTGCAGGGACAGCACCGCCTGGTCCTGGGGAGGGAGGAAGGAGCCCCTCGCTCCCGTCAGCGAGCCTTCGGGCTGGCTCGGCAGCCCCTTAGCAAGTACTTTAGGGTGGAGAACACCGGTCAGAAAACAGCAGGTGAGAGTGCAGAAAACAAGGTGGGTACAGTGGTGTCTGGGGGAAGAATACGAGCAATATTACAGCCCGCCACAGTAACGACAGCCTTTTTGGCCCTAAAAAATGTCCAAGCAACAGAAAGCGTCCCCAGAGAGGAGAGGGTATTTTGGCTTAGAGTAGGTTAGGGAGCAGTGTGTTGGTCGACTACAAGCCCAGTGAGCAATGTTTCTGTTCTGGTAGCAAGGGGACCCCAGAGAATGCAGGAGGATGTGTGTGGAGGGGGCCGGGGGACTCGTGTGGGTGTGCTCAGGACCCCCATCCAGCTCCTGATGAACCCTTCTGCCTGAAAGGAGTCAGCCCCTCATGCTGGGGCCTTTCGGTTCCTGTGGTACGTGTCTCGGCCGATGAACCCTCGCTTGCTAACATAACACCGCTTGCTTTTGACGTTCCAGTTCAGCACAGAGGTACGAGACAATAGGAAAGGCAAAGAAGCCGCACGCCTGAATTTTATGGTCTGATAAGGGTGGAGGGAGAGAGATTGCTCCCAATCCCAGGCAAACCTCCCAGTTTTGTGTCACCAGGTTATCCAGAGGCTAGCCTAAAGATTACGCTACTGTCAGCCATCCTCCTGCCATGGGTAACATCACCCTTGTGACCACAGTGCATTAAAAGGAGGCTGGGGAAAACAGGAGGAGACATTCATTGGGATTGTTATAATTAAAATCAGTGAGGAGCTGCATTCACACTTTTTAATAGGTCTTTGTTACAATCGAATTTTCTAAAGCTGAACTCACCAGAGTCCTAACTAGAGCTTGTTGTAACTAATAATTATTGGGGTCACATTTTGGGTACCAAAGTTAGCGTTCAGGGAACTGGAGAACTGACGTTAACTCTGGTCCACTGGCTCAGGCGATCATTGTGTAAGCACCCCCATGTTTTGGTGCTTGGTACTGTTTTCATTTTAGCACAGGATCTTCGGAAGTGTATCCTGGCTTGCTAGAAGACACTTCTGGAATGGGGAACAAAAGTTTTTTTAACCCAAGCTTGGGTACCAAAGTTAGCGTTCAGGGAACTGGAGAACTGACGTTAACTCTGGTCCACTGGCTCAGGTGATCATTGTGTAAGCACCCCCATGTTATGCTTGGTACTGTTTTCATTTTACCACAGGATCTTCGGAAGTGCATCCTGGCTTGCTAGAAGACACTTCTGGAATGGGGAACAAAGGTTTTTTAACCCAAGCTCTTGTCTCTGCGGAGGCTGCTGGGCAGGTCTCTGCTCACAAATGGCATCACCTGAAGACCTCCAGCAGACATATTGCAACCGGTGCCCAGGAGCAAGGGAGGCTTAAACCAGGCTTGCTCTCCTGCCCTAGCTCTTAATCCTGAATGCCAGGGCCCTGTGGGAGCCAGGGGCTCCCCCAGGCTGGGGGCTCAGGGCAGGGCCTGGCAGCCAGG
>NW_009619403.1:0-320 GCF_000690535.1 Cariama cristata | reverse complement strand
TGCACTTTTGAAAAGCATTTGACATTATCCTGCACAACATCCTTGTCTCTAAATTGAAGAGACATGGATTTGATGAATGGACCACTCGGTGGATAAGAAATTGTCTGGATAGTCACACTCAAAGAGTTGTGGTCAACACCTCGATGTCCAAGTGGAGACTGGTGATGAGTGGTGTTCCTCAGCGGTCGGTATTGGGACTGGCACTGTTTAACATCTTTGTCAGCAACATGGGACAGTGGGATTGAGGGCAGCCTTTGCAAGTTTTCCAACAGCGTGAATCTGTGTGGTGCAGTCGACACATTGGAGGGAAAGGATGCCAT
>NW_009619402.1:2733-8342 GCF_000690535.1 Cariama cristata | reverse complement strand
TACAAGTGTGTCTATATAGACATGTGTCAAAACATTGGCACTTAGAATAAAAGTTATAAATTGTCCAACCAGACCAAGTATCTTCAGCATTTTATTTTTTTTAATCAAGAGCTTTTACTGGAAATGTTAGTAAAGGGTCAATTCCTTTCTATGTACCAAGTGACACTTTTGAGTAACTGTGTTATGCACAACGCCTTAAGAAGACTTATAGGACTGTCACAATATTTAACTACTCATTTTTGCTTGCATGATTGTGGTTGATATGACCACAGAATACTGATCTATCCAAAAGAGAAAAATTATAGAGTGGAACAGTGGGATTTATGAATGAGATATCTTTGGCTGCAAAGCATTCCCATTTATAGCACTCAGCCACCACAAAACTGCTGTGTAATTGGAAGAGAAATTTTTCCCATGTACTGAAGCTATAGTCAAACTGCCAAACAATAAGAGACAGCCTTGTCTGAATTAGAGGATTCACATACCTGATTTTTCTCCCACTCATTTAGAAACAGACCTTATTTCCCATCTCCACTCTTCTTATGCTGAGACTGGGGGTAGGAAAACTGCGTTTTGCAAGTGCCAGAGCAGAAAGCTGATTCCATTTAAGCATCATATCAGAATAAATGTGTGGACAAATCAGCAGGACTAGTCAGAGCTGCCAATTTTAACTTCCTGAGTATCTGCATGTGAAAACTGTTATTTTCCCAAGGAGGCACATGGGCTTTTGTTATGATTATTTATTTGTATTATAATAGGCCAAGGAAGCCAGAGAGAGGGCCCTGTAATGTGAGAGGACACACAGACGCAACGCTGCCCCGGGGCACTGGGGAGGCGGAGAGACACTCCCCGGATGGACTGACGCTCCCAGGACAGATGGACACTCGCCCACCCACCGCCTCCAAGTGAAGGAACCAGGCAAGTCCCCACTGTGCTCACGCGAAGCTTGTTGCAAGCCAGGGGCTCCAAGGCTTTATGTGGCTCGTGATTGCAAAGCCTGACGGGTTAAAACACTCCATTGCACAGCCCTACAGCACTGCATGGATGGACAGACGGACACATAGAGATGCGCCTTGCCTTGCAGATCTGTAGGGCAGCCGCCGGGGTGCCAGGCAGGAAGATGCCTTTGCAGAACCAGCTGTCTGATGAGCCACAACTAAAAGCAGCAGCATCTTGAGACCAGGGATGAATTAACCATAAAATAAGTACATTCCTTGCTGTAGAAATCAGCAACCTCAACTCCTCACCTTCACAGGCAACACCACAGGTCAGAAGCCACCCAGTGGCATGGTCCTCCTGGGAGCACTAGATTGGGCACATCCCATGGGGACAGCACAGCGTCACCCCCTTTGGAGCCAGCAGGACAAGCTGCTTTGCCATCACTCCATGGTGTGACTCCTTTTCTCCTTCCCACCCTCTCCATCATCCCTTGGGTGGCCTCTACCCTTGAGGCTGCTGGCAGGGAACAGATAACTGCCCAGCCAAGCTTTCCCCTCCCTGCCCAACCTCTCTGACCAGGGCCACTGTAAGTTCCACAACAGCACCCACAACAGCCACGTAACAGCACAAGGCATCATTTTTACATATATTTTTGTGAAAGTTCTCAGACAACCCTTTCCATGAAAACTCCATAGCGGAAAGCAGCACAGAGTGAAATCTCATCATGAGCTCATGCCGGGAAGCACATGGAAAGCGCTGCGGAGCAGCCCTGCAGTCTTACAGCCCCATCGGAATGAAGAATTCAGGAAACAGGTTTACTTGCATCATTACAACATGATTGCTGCTGGGAACACCTTCCTGTCGAGGTCCCTCCAACCGCATACCTAATCACACATGCTGCCGAGGACGCTCTGCACAACCCTCAAATCACAGCACTGCAGGAGATGAAGCACCGGCGTCACCACACCCCAGTGAGCGACAGCACAGCCCGGGGGGAGAGAAACAAACACCTCAAATAATTGACTGCAATGATAGTGGGGAGCAGATACCACCCCAGAGCAGTCCATGTGGGGTTCCTTCAGCCCAAGGAGTTTTGCACCATACTGTTGGGGCTTCCCAGAGATGCCTATGGTTGCTTCAGCTTTCAAACCTTCACTTTTGGGGAGGCTCAGTGGTTTTGGATGCCAAACTGTGAAATACTGACCATGGGAATGAAATCTCTGCTCTGGAAATCAGGACTCCTCAAAACTGAAAGCTGGGTACCCTGGAAATTCAAGCATCCTGATGATGAGTTGCTCTGGTAATTCAGGACAACATTTTCTGCCAATGAACAATAAGAGGGTTCAGAATGGCTTCTTCCAACTGCCAGTATGTTGGGTCAATTTACATTTTCTCTTTTCACATCATGCACAAAGAAAATCAAAATACCAAAGTACAAATGTAACACAACTTTATACTCTAACGGGTTTCATAGTTTGTCAAGAGTTCTCTAACCCATTTCAAATTCCCTCTTAACAACATGATTTCTTCTGGTTTTGCATTTGAACTGTATGTGATTAAACAATGAGCAGCAGAAAATTAATATGTTAAATTCAAAGCCACAAAAAAATAGGTAATCTCATTGTCCAGTGAGAATCCCAGGAATCCTTGAGTTTCCAAGAACAAAAGCTACAACTCACTCAGGCTTAGGTCTTAGCAGAATTAACGTTGCTCAATACCAAGTACTGATTGTAGGGTTTTTTACTAACCTACAATACAGAACTTGGCTAATACTTAAATAAATAAATAAGCCTTATTTATATTTAAAGAAGAAAAAAAATTTGAGAGAGGTCACATGTGTCGCAGGAAGCAATGAATGCTATGGATTCAGAACCACATCTGAAAACCTCTTCAAAGTCCCCAGAGAGAACCACAGGACGCTTTTCTAAGTCCCTGCCCCCAGCCAGGCAAATTATAAATTTGAACAATGACTCTTGTTTTTCTGTTAAAATGCATTGGGTTTATTACTTTGTTGTGTTTTTCCAAAGCACATCTTGCACGTAGAAACCCCGGTGCAGGCTCAGGGTGCCAAAATCTTTCCCTCTCCTGTTTAACAGCACATATTGATACTGTAACGGAGTTTCAAGGACTTGGCCAAGATCCTTTTGACATAATGAAAGGATTTTCCTCCAGGCAATGACACCATGACCGGACCTTAGTGATGGCAATACAGTACATAGGCAACGTGGAGAGATAAGGACCTGAAGGAGCTCAGATGCTGGCAGAAATTATGCCAACTATTCATTTGAAAAAAAACAACCCACAACTCCTAAAGAGCTCCTGGACTTTCTGTCTCCAGAGATTCCCCCTTCCTTGGATCCTGAGCAGTTTTCTCTATCAGAGTGCCCCATCGGTCCAGAGGGATTTGGGGAGAAAAAGCAGACAGGAGGCCACTGATCTCCCTGCCTACAGCAATGGGATCAGTTGCTGTGGGATTGAGAGGAGCTGGAGATGGGGATTTGCCAGTGACAGGAGCAGGGAATCCCATATTCCCTGGGCAGGAGGAGGCAGTGGCACGTAATACATGTCAGGGGCAGGAGCATCTCTCACATGTGCAATGCCCGAACAGAAATACACAAAGACAGGGCTCAATCAGTTTGTGGACAATTAATATTATCATTGGAGCAACCTCATATCTCCCACTTTGAGCTCAGCCCCACCATACATAGCAGCGAGGCACACAACTGACAGCCAAAGAAATAACGTTCATACATTTACATACATATCCCCTGAATGCCCTATTGATGTCCCTGTGAGAAAGGACTAGGTAAAACACTGCAAATTAATGATATAAGAAGCAAAATACATTCTGCATTACATGGTTTAAACAAAAAATAGCCTCAGACGGGGAGACATGAAGTAACAATATAGAGGCAGAATGAAACATTTTGATCTGCTGAATGCCTTTATAAATATTTGAGTATCATTTATTTATGTTTTCCTTCTTTTCATTGTAAAGCAAAGTTTTCTGACAAAAGCCCTCATTTGGAGAACACTGTGCTTTATTATTTAACTTCCTAAACGCAACATCAAAGGCTTGAGTTTAAAGCTTTAAAACAAATGAACTATTTGCAATATTTTAAAGATTTAGAGATGAGAAGAGCAGGAGTTCTCCACAGCTCAGATCTAAAGGCCTCTGTGGTCTGTGCTAGGCAAGGAAGACACAACAGCTCTGCCAAAGACTGGGGAACAAAATCCCTGACATCCTTTTGCCAGCACCAGCTGTAACATGTGCCCAGGGCTGCCAAGATGCTTCAAGTTCAGTCATTCTCCTTCCCACCACCACATTTTACCTGCAGTCACCCTGCTCTCCTCTTCCAGCCTTCCCACCATTGCTGTTGGGAACCATATGTGGGTGCTGGGAGTCACCTGAACCACAGGCAGCGGTCCCAAGCAAGGACAGTTTGCATCACTCACATTACTCAGACACTGATCCATTCCTGTCCTGGCACTGCCATGATACAGACCGAGTGATCCTGCCAGAAGAAAATTAGCCCATGCCAGGTCTGGCACCTGTACATGTCATGGGATCATGTGGTTGTTACTGGCATTCACACAGCGGATAATATGAGAAATTTCTCTAACTTCGCAAGGCATTGAGACAAAGTCTGGAAGCTCTGCTGAAAGGAGTTTCCAATGCCACCCTGATGGACATGGTCCATAAGACAAGGCACAAGAGGGGCAAGAAAATACGTTGTGCTTCCAGTATGGAACCACTGCAGGAAACCTTTCTCCATGGGAGCTCAGCGGGATGGCACCGAGGAGACAGAGCTGTGCACCTATCCCACCTCAGTACATTGGAGACCATTTCTCCAGTGAACAAGCTATGTTCTGCAATACAGACTGCCATGCAGAGGAAACCCTTCAAGGTTTCTACATGTGGAAGCAAACATAACACAGCCCCGAGCGTCCCCACTCCCACAGAAGCCAGAAGCTGAGGGACTGAGCAAGTAGCAGATCTGGTCTTCATTTTATAACCCATCCTCTGCTTGCCTCCCCCTAATGCTTAAATCCATTGATGTTAAGAGACTGCTCATATACCACATCTTCCTTCTATCTTTTGTCTGATCTCAGGTTTTCATGGCCAGGGCAGGCTGATTTGTGCTGCACGTATCACGTTCAGACCTCAGCATCACTCGTCAACCCTAACAACTAATAAAAGGACAAGAAACGGAATTTGCCCTTTAGGAACACTATGGACCGCGGCCACAGTGAGTGTAAACCTGCAGAACTCCACCAGCTTCAAATTTATATACAATAAAAAAAATAAAACCTTCATTAGGTGTTATGCATTTTGTAAGAAAAGCCCTAAATTAATTTATTCTGGGAAAAAAAATCTCTTTAAGAAAAATGTTAACTTTCAACCCTATGCCAAGACCATTTCCTTACTGGTTTGCTCTGAGACAACCTAGTTTAAGTCCTACAAACTTAAAACCCCTCAAACACAGTTATGGAAATATTAAATTCCACCTAAACTGGCTGAAATTATGCAGGCACCTTTAAAAAAAAAAACAGTTTGCGTTTTAAAGCAGAATGGACTCAGCCATCCATTAAATATGACAAGGTCTGCATTTTATTTAGACATTGCCATTAATAATGAAATGATGTATGATTTCCATTCCTGCAGTTCT
>NW_009619402.1:0-2719 GCF_000690535.1 Cariama cristata | reverse complement strand
ATCAATTATGCATTTAAGAAAATATTTACTTGATATAAAACTATTCTAATTAAGCATTACTGGTATACTAATATGAGTTTGAACAAATCAGGAGATGATCTCTAAGATGTATGAATGAATAAGATACTACACTTCAAAGAGGCATTTATTCCTGTCTGGCAGGAAAAAAATCCTTAAAAGTTAAAGCAACAAAAGGTTCAGTGCAATACTGCAGATACCACCGTCCTCTTTAGATCAAAGATCTAAAGAGGTAAATCCTCCTTGTGAGAGGGTCCTTCGGGCTACTCACATTGCTAAAGCAAATACAATTTGACCCAAGAAAAATCACACGTGAAACTATGTGGATATGAATGTTGACAAGGAGAGGAATGATCTTCCCAAAGACTCAGACATTTCCAGGTTGCTCCTGGGTGAACAGGATCCTAAAAGTAAATTTAAGAGTGGTGGCAGTGACCAAACTCTCTTGAGACTGCAAAAATCATTGCTGTCATGGAGAGCATGAACTGGAGCTTGGGGCTGCCTTTCGTCGCCAAGGTGATGATCCGAAACACCTCTTGAATTCCCCCATTACAAACGTCATTGCCTGATTCCTGGTTAGCTGGTGCAAAGGGGTCTTAGAGTCGGCAGGGGAAACACCCCAGGGCAACCAAGCTGTGCAGGTCACCTAGCTGTGCCCCAAAGTCCTAGCACAAGGAGCAAAGCACACAGCATTTACAGCTCCTCTCTTCTTCCCAAGAGTTGCTGGAGGCTCTGGAAAGCAGGCTTAGGAAAACTGCTCCAGCCCATGGCAGCCCAGCCATAAGTGTATGGGGGGGGGCCTAATCCTGGTTCACGAAGGTGGTAGGAAAGGAAATGGAGAGAAAGCGGCTGGAGGCCAGAAAGCAGCAGCCAAGGAGATAGCAATTAGGATGCAGAAGCAGCCAGAGATATGGCATCACCAGAGATTTACTGTGCGTACGCACCTCCCTCTCTGCTCCCAATGTACTCGCTCTTTCTTTCTGTCCATATACATACAGTAAATCTTCAGTGACTCCTTATCTCTCAGTCTGCTTCTAGATCCTAATTGCTATCTATCTCTGTCTGCCTGCCACTTCCAGGTCTCCCAGCCTCTTCTCTTATGGCTCCCAGCCCCCCAGCAGCCTCCCTGGTTTTCTCACCCCCTCCTCTTCCTCTGCCTGCAGGAAGGAGGTTTCTGCACAGCATTTGGCACAGACAGCCCAAATTTCTCCTTCTCAACTAAACAGTACACCCCAAAACATACAAGAAAATACTTCAGCTGTCAGCGGCACAAAGCGACCTGGGCAGGTCAAAGCCACAGGCCTGCAGCGCGGGAGGAAGGGCTTGCGGTGGAGGAGCCGAGCTCCGCTCCTGCCCCACTAGCCTCTTCCCTTGGCTTGCCCCTGCCCCCCGGCCACCCTCGCCCCTTCCCCGGCCCTCGGCTCACACCACCCTCCCAGACCGACACCGCCTGGGCAGGCAGAGGGTGCCTTCCGCAAGGCTCAGCATGCCGCTCGCTGGATTTCATTTTTATTTACTACTATTCTTTACTACTATTTATTTATTCGTTCCTATTTTTATTTCACTTTGAACATGCCCAGCTGTGTCATCTTGGTTTTGCTGAAAATGTAAACAAAAAAGCTGCATTCAAATGAAGCCTTTCATTGCATGAATACATTTCCCATCCAACACAGCTCCAGTGCTCCCACCCTGAAATTAAAACTTAAAAAAAGGCAACATCATCACTGTACATCACATCTATGCCCCCCATGTTTTCTTTATTCACGCTATTTATTCTTTTTGAAAAACAAACATATCAAGAGTTTTAATAGCTAAGTTTGCTCTCCGCAAAGCAGGAGGAAAGAAATAAATGTAAATAAAGCTAATTTTATATATGTTACCTTTTCGCTAGCAGAATATCGTGCCTGCTTTTACAGTCTATGACACAGAATTGGTCACCAATTTTTTTTTTTTGAGCACTGAGTTCAGTTTTTGTCTTGCAAAATGTAACTTTACTCTAGTGATCTCTAAGCCTGAGGCTTTTTGGTTTGGCTTAACAGTAATTATACGGATGTCCAGAAAGGGAAGAAGCATTGTACGTTCCTTACACTTCACAATTTTTCCATGCTTCTCCACTCTTAAGAGAGAGGGAATATTTTCTCTTTTGCAGAGATGACGATCCAAAAGGAAGATACAGAACATACTGTGCAGAAGAAAACACCCCCAAAGAATGCCATAAACCGCAATGCGAAAGCAGCATTTGTAATTCTGCCTTTGGCTTTGAGGAGAGGAGAGAGGAGAGGAAGAAGGAGAGGAAGAAGAGGAAGAAAGAGAGGAAGAAAGAGAGGAAGGGGAGAGGAAGAAGGAGAGGAAGAAGGAGAGGATGGAGGAGAGGAGAGGATGGAGGAGAGGAGAGGAAGGAGGAGAGGAGAGGATGGAGGAGAGGAGAGGAGAGAAGAAAAAGAAGGAGAGGAGAGGAAAAAAAGAAGGAGAGAAAAAAGGAGAGAAGAAGAAAAAAGGAAAGAGAGCAGGAAAAAAGAGAAAAAACAGGAGAAAAAAATGCGAGAAAAAAGTGAAAGGAAAAAGTGGAAGAGGAGGAGATAAAAGAAAGAGAAAAAAAAGAGAGAAGGGAAAGAAAGAGAAGAAGAAAAGTGAAAGAGAAGAGAAACAGAAAAGAGGAAAGAGAGGGAAAACGAGGGGGGAGAGCGGCGCGCGGCAGGGC
>NW_009619401.1:13630-18790 GCF_000690535.1 Cariama cristata | reverse complement strand
GTCCCGTCCGCCAACCCGCTGGCCAGGCCAAGCAGCGCCCGGGGACAGGCCCTCGCTTCCCACAGGCTGCGTGCAAAGTTTTGGGGGCTGAAACAATAATAAATCTCCAAGCGGAAAAGGAGAAGGCGCAGCCGTGAGGGCATAGCTACATGGCAGGACATCCATGCAGCGTTAGTGTCGCTCTGAGGAATAATGGACACAAAGACCGGGAGGACCCTTTCACCACAGGGCTCCTCTTGAGCCCGGCTCTCCTCAGGGGCACAGATGAGTCCAGAAGTCACTGAGGAGCACAGCAACGGTCGGGAAAAGGTCCCACCGGAAAGTAGAGCTGGGCTCACCTGGTTTCCAGCTGCACTTGCAACAAACAGGCTAACAGTACATCAGGGGACTTCCCAATGCTGCTGTCAGCACACATCGGTCACAACAGGTGCACCTCACTCCCGGAGAAGGATGGAAGGAGCAAAGGATTCATTTTGCTGACATACAAAACTAAAGCAATACTTGTAAGCTTTAGCTGGACCTCACGCAATGCACATCTCAACATAGTATCACACGGCCAGCAACAGAAAATAATGCATGGCAGATCCTTGGCAATGTAAATAAGCAAAGCTGAAATCAGCCAAACTAGATGAGGCTCAGTATAGACACAGTGGGTAAGGGCAGGGCATGAAATCTGAAAAACCTACTGGATTTAGGTTAGACGTTTTCAGAGTCAAAAAGCCCACGGATGTCCTGTCTTTGGCAAGGTATCAAAGGCAATCACTATGATGAGTACTTCAGGCCTTCTAGCATAAGACCTATACTTTCATTCTAAAAGTCTCAGTCAGTACGATATAATTTTCTTTCATTTTGTACAGTGGGGAGAAGATTCACAGAAAATTTCATAGGTGATTACAACTTGTATCTTAAAATGAAACTAAAAATCTAAGCTATAACATTCCATGCAAAGATGTTAAACATTGCAAAAAGAAGACCATACTGGCACAAAACTCCCACATTTTTTGAAACATCTAACAAAAACCGAATGCAGAAAAATTTGCATAACACTAACCTTTTTTTCTTTTTTACCTGAGCAAATAACCAAAAAAAGCAGGGCCTGGGGATTGTTTCTGTTATATTAAATTGCTGATAGAGAGTAGTATGTCTTTGATATTCCTTTTTATGTACTAAAAAAAATGAGATTTCTGTTTCCCAGAACCCATTTGGAATCAAACAGCTAATTATTTTTTTTTTTTTGCTAGTTGCCAGCCCCCTGAAAACAGCTGAGCTCAAAAGAGCACTCTTTAGCCTTTTTTTATAACCATGTACCCACCATTTATCGATGTGCACCATGTCAGGTACTTCCTTGCTGCCATCTCAGTTTCTCTTGTCCTTCCCAGCCTCTTTGCAGCTCTGCAATGCAGGCTAAACAATAGCCACCAAAAGCTTAAAAAAACCCACTTCGTTCCGATATGCCTTCACTGTAAGCAGTGGTGTGCACCCCTGTTTGGCACTGGAGTGTGCAGTTGCAGACACTTTCTATTTGCAAAATGTGGTTTTCCTTTTCTTTTAATAAGCTAGCCCTTAGAAGTACTCAGTAAGTTCCTTTAGACAAAGAACTAGGGCAACGAAGAGGATGAGGGGACTGGAGCATCTCCCTTATGAGGAGGTTGAGAGAGCTGGGTCTGTTCAGCCTGGAGAAGAGGAGACTGAGAGGGGATCTGATCAATACTTATAAATACCGTAAGGGTGGGTGTCAAGAGGATGGGGCCAGACTCTTTTCAGTGGTGCCCAGTGATGGGTTCAGGGGCAATGGGCACAAACTGAAACTCAGGAAGTTACATCCGAATATGAGGAAGAACTTCTGTACTTTGAGGGTGACAGAGCACTGGAACAGGCTGCCCAGAGAGGCTGTGAAGTCTCCTTCTCTGGAGATATTTAAAACCTGCCTGAACGTGTTCCTGTGCAACTTGCTGTAGGTGACCCTGCTTTGGCAGCGGGGTTGGACTGGATGATCTGCAGAGGTCCCTTCCAACCCTGACCATTCTGTGATTTTGTGTGATTCTGTGAATAGGAATCCATCTCTGCTTCAGATTCAGTGGGAGCTATGGCAGTTATTGCCCTTCTAATAATTTCAAAACGTATTTCAGACACTGCCTATCATCTCCTTCGCTGAAAGATACCACGTTACATCGTTGTCCTAACAGTGCCTCTAATAACAGAACATGTAAGGCTCCCTGTAGTACATTGCCTGTAGATAGTTTTTTTCACCGAGATCCAAAGGTAACTTCCCAGACTAAAGTGTGAGACAACTTCTCTCACATTTCTGAGATGTTATCCATAATGAAATCCACTGCAACTGCTAACTCATTCACTGTCTCAGCTAACACGATTTCCTGCTCCAGTTCCTGGAGTTCAGTTCACGAAAATAATCTTCCTATCTCGTGTTTGGGTTCACGTTCCCCAGTTTCTGTGTCTGTTGAGACTGAACTGGTATTTATGTTATTTCCCTGCTTCCTGGGCTAATTTGGGAACTGTCACATTTGATCGCATATTCTCTATTCCCTTGCAATTTTACACGTTCCACCCAACACCTCCAAATTAAATTCCTGTTGTTAAATAACAACTGGCATTGAAAGAGGAACTGCGAGGTGGCTACCTGTTATGCTACAGTTCAGTCTCTGTTTTGGTCTGCTGTTTCCCTGAAGGTGTGAAGGAATTTTCCTACTCACATATGATCCACTGTCCTGCTCAGCCTCCTCTTTCACTGGAGCCACACTTTGAGGTGATGCTTTTGCAGTTGTAGGTTCTACTCCTCTTAGTGATTGCATTAACTTTAGTATCTTTGTACTGTTGTTTGGTTTCTTTAATCTTTTTTGCAGATCTCTTAGCCTCCCTTTTTTCTGGAAAGCCTTGTTGTATGTGGCAATTTAATTGATATTTACTTCACCCATTTGCCTTGATGAACCAGGGCAGGAGTTATCCATATGAATTTGGCATCTTCATGGTAGCTGACTCCCGATGATTTTAAGACCAACTACAGGGTTTTTCTTCATCTTCATGTAGTCTTCAGCTATTTCTTCACTATGCCTCTCCTCATTTACCAGAAAGTCCTGTTTTCCTCTGTACACCAGGAATTGTGACAAAGGACATTTTTTTTGGTTACAGCTTCAACCACGTCTCAGCCTGTACTTCTCAGGACTTCTTCAGGCTGTGTCAGTGCATCCTCACCACCTTCTCTCTCTGGTCCTTTTCACCTATTGCAGATGCACAGATAAAAGGTGCTACAGAATAACCAGCAAGAACTTCACTCAGATACCCCTTAAAGGGTTCACATGCTGGGATTTGTGCTGGAGGCTGTGTTTTTCCTTTCCCTTTGGAACAGCAAAAAAAACCCAAACAAACACCTTACACACTTCTAACAAGTATCTTAAGTCAAGAATGAGAGTGTTTTACAATAATGATATTTAAAAAAACCCCACCAAACCCCGAAGATCTCTAGAAGACTTCAGATTCCACTAAAACAGAAATCAGAAAAAATATGGCAAATTTTGCTAGGACATAAATACAGGCTGGAAATCCTGAAATCTGTGGCTCTCACAGGCTTCCCTACGTTGTCACTTGCAAACTCGCAAAGTGAAACTAGCTATAATTTTAACTAAGTTTTACTCTGCAGCTTGCAAATGCATTCATCACAAAAAGTAACTGAGTTGGAAGGTGAGAAATTCTCTTTCCTATGGTACCCTGCTGTGGTCCTTGGTGGTATGGAGCAAGATGTTAGGCATCCTGCTTAAGGGGAGAGTAGAAGTAATCTTTTCAAACAGTGTGACTTGCAAGGGTTATTTACGTACTGCTGAATGACTTCCCATTGCATATACACCAGGAAGTTTTTGACATGACTGAGCTTTCCACTACAGTGACGGCTGCTCTGATTTATCACTGAGGCAAGGCTGAGGATGCAAAAAAATCAAAGGCTGTGCAAAGTCTGATTAGATGGATGATGACAGGCTTCACCTGGAAACTGAGAGTTTGTTTTGTGAAGGACCTAAGGGGAAAAAAAGACCCAAAACATTTTAGATAGGAATCTCACAAGTGAACACAGACAGAGGGACATTTGGAAGGTGCAACCTCAGCAGTTGGAAATGCGCACCCACGCTGCAATGACAGAAACAAGACCGTCCTCAGAGAAGGCTCTTGGTGGAAGTGCTCACTTCTCCTTGTTGCCTAGGTTTTGCTGGAAGGGAAGGTGTGAAATTAGACCCTCTTACCAACCTGAAAGTACTTTCCAATCATCTTGCTTTTTGTAGTATATGCAATACCCAAATCTGGAAACCTGTTTCTCAAAATTGCACATCAAAACCCTGGTTCAGAGGCACTGGAGTGAATCAGAGACCATCAACATTATTTCCAATGGAAGCAGACAACTGCTCAGTGATTTAACTTTCAGTTATTACCAGTCTGGGACTCAGTGACCAGAGCTGATGACGATATATTTTCTTTTAGTGAACACTATTTGTGTTAAGAAACAACCAAGTTTTTTCTCCTGCTCTTTTACTGTTGCTAAAATTTGTGAAGAAATGGATTTTTTGTGGATGTTTCCAATTTGCTGAACTACCAATTGAAAAAGCATTTAGAGGGCAGTGTTCTAGCTTGGCTTTGTGAAGACCTTCAGACATTTCGTTAGGCTATTCCCAATGCTCTCAGACATGTAGTTTTCTTACCAACACTTGTGTCTAAGGAAGCAGAGTGTGGGTTTTTTCCATCACAGTTTTTCTTTTACTCTCTGCAAAGCTGTGTGCTATGGAAAGTCGCATGGTATATGACATAAAAAAGACCCAAACCATTTACAGATCAATACAGCCCAGTCTTATTGTGCACTTCCATTCTATTTCTGAACTCTCATACTTTGCTTGATCCAAACTTGTGCTCTAGGTTACTTCTGACCTGCTCCTTTTAACTAGCTGATGAAGTACAGTAGCAACAGCTGCTGGCACCAGAGGAGAAAAGAGACGACTTCAGAAGGCCAGGCTAACAAATCAGATCAGTTTTGTTCTAGAAAGTACAAGGAAGGTATTAGAAAGTATGCTTCATTAAGGTATAGCTTTTGTGTACTTGTGTAGCTTAACAAGGCAGTCCTGTATGGTCTCATGCTGTAACTGTGTAAAATGCAATATTGGGAAC
>NW_009619401.1:307-13599 GCF_000690535.1 Cariama cristata | reverse complement strand
AATGCCCACACAAGTACCAGATTGTTCCTATGTAAAAAAGGAAAAAGGCAAGAGATGTATGCATGCAGTGTTTTCAGTTCTGAGCTTCTAAGCTGGAGAAATATACGGAGGAAACTCAGAGAAATAGCCTTTTATTAACAAAGTAGAGGTGTCTAATAAAAATGCTTTCTTCCACAGTTTCCACTACAGATTTCATTGAGGCATTAGAGAGACTGCCCAAGTGCATCTCTATGTTGCTGAAAGGCCTTGTCATCTTTTTGCAAATAGCTCGGGCTGTCTGTTTAATCCAATTTCTGGACTTCTGGCATTGGGGCTGCAACAAATGTCTCTGATATACAGCTTCATACTACTCTCCCTAAGAATGGTTACTCTGATTGCCTCCTCTGACTCCTTCACTTTCACCACCTGCCAAAACCTTTTACCTCAAATTCCTGGCTCTGCAGTTCTTCTGAGGCAACGTGTTAGAATAAATGGGCTTAGTGTTGTTCCTCCAGTAGAGAGGTATGTAGGTCTCTGAACCTATGGTCTTTTTTCCTTCATATCCGCAACCAATCCTGACCTTAACTACCCCATTTTGTTCATAAAATATCATTTTATAACACATAGACATACCATATTCAGAGATCACTGCACCACAGACATATTTTTACTCTATCAAATTATCCTTCATCCTTAACCACCGAGCAACTGAAAATAATTCCATCTATACTTAGCTAACTTACCATATTAAAAATAATGCGTTTCAAGCTACTATAGCATTAATCATGACAGCAGTTAGGTTATTTCTCTGCATTATGGGGTGACAAAAAAACAAGCAAGCTAGATCTTGTGTGTTGTAGGTTGGGAATTTAAGAGAAGTAAATTTCAAGGACAGTGAATTTACTATAAAATATCCTTGGTAATCCCATTTTAAACAGAGTGCTCACTGAAAAGGTCACTTACACATATATCCATTAAACTCCTCCCACAAAACAGAATCAACAAACGTTCCTGCCACTTTATGCAGTGTCAATAAATACTTCCAAAATATATCCAGATCTTGCAAAATCCTCCCCCACATCTGTTTCCAATCATCACTTCATAATCCAGGGTACATCTCCCATTCCGGAAACCATTTGGACTTCATATAAAGAGATAAGGCTTCCTCCTGTCTGGCCCAGATATAGTTTATGCCAAAGATTAATCAAATGCTATCCTAATTTATATAATGAACAAGGCAGATCAGTAGGTTTTGCAGACTCAAGAATCAGTGTTTTTTGGAAAGTAAGAATAACTGAAGCAGGCAATCAGTAGATGCTTTGCCAGATTTTAGTAGGAGCAGCTGGAATGAACACTTACAAAATCCTGCCCATGACATTCACCTCTAGTGAGCTTTTGCTCCTGCTGACAGATGCTAGTAGCTTGATCTTCCCGAGATAAATGCTTTAACAGCCCTTTTCCCTTCCTTCAAATCTACTTTGGTTTCCTACTGCTAATGGTTTCTTGTCTCTCTGGAAGTTACAACCCCAGGCTCCCTCCCATTCAATGCCTGTCACAAAATACCTATACTTCTGTTCTCTACTCTTTTTTCTTCATTCACATTTGCCTTCATACAGTCTTTCTGCCTTTATGTCACCATAAAGACCTGTTCTCCCTGTGTTGCTTCCCCATCTGTCAGTGAAACGTCACCATCCAAATCTCTGTAAAGCAAGAAACTTACTTTAGATGACTCTACTTTAGCCCCAAATTATGTGATTCCTAAACCATGTTTCACATTATTTTCTTCAATCAGCATTGTCCCCCACCAAACACCCTTGTTGAGAGTTGAACACTGCAGTCTGAGCGACGTGCAACTTCTTGCTGCTTTCATTACTTCTTTCTTTTCTGAAAGTAGATCTTACAAACCCTGCCTGCAAACCAGGACCCCATTGTATTGAACTCGACAGATACAGGACCAAGCAAGCCAGAAAAGATGGTCCTTGTCTCTCTCTAGTAAATAGCCAAAGTACAAATCCCGGTTTTGGAGCCGGCTCAGTCAGCTTTGCCTCAGGGATATTTGCACCGTGGTGTGTCACAGTGCAGCTGTGCCCTAAGTAAACTTTAAAAGACCGTTGTGCAGACTCGTGACGGGCAGACATAATAGAGAGGCATAAAACACTTGAAAAGCCTTAATTGTCAAGAAAAGGAAGAGCTTGTTAAAGGCAATGTTTGAAAGAGAAATCATTTAATCCAAAAAAAGGGCAAACCTGAGTCAGAACCTCTGGATAAAATATCTGGCAGTGGGATACACTAGCATGGAAATCCTTGCCCTCCAAGGACAGCAACAAAACCCTGCTATTTTGGAATTTTAAGGCTCACGTAGACTGGGCACAGAGCAGAAGCCAGGGAACAACATTAAAAGCCATGAAAGGCTTACTCTGCTGCTAAATTCAGTGACAGAGAAATGAGCTGAAAGCTCCGGTGTTACTAAGGTACCTCTTATTCACAGATCAACTGTCTTTTACATTGATTACAGGATGCTGACATGGTGTTTTCTTCTGTACTTTGATATGGATTTTAAGCTGAAAAACACTAATAAAGAAATTGAATTACTGACACAGATACATTAATTGGTTATTTGATATTATCATATTCTATGTTAATTGCAGAAATAATTAAAATTATTTTGCTTCCTTCAAAAATGGGAGAGAAGAGCAGGCAAATTGGAAATTGCCTCCAAACCCCACAGGGACATTAGTGACACAGGCATTTGCCTTGGCAGTCCAGCAAGCCATGTGGCATGCACATGCTCCTGAGCAGCCAAGTCTTCAGTAAAGATAAAAGCATGACTACTTGCAGTCTTCCTTCTCAGGTGCCACGGCAGTAGGCGTTAGCCAGACTGAGCTCAAAGCATTAGAATAATTAGCCTGAGTCGGTGGTAGGCCAGCATTTGTTTGCTGTGATGGCTTGACTAGGCTGGAGCTGTGTGGTCAAAAGCCACCTCTAAAACTGTCCTCTGTAGATGCTCATTCCAAATACTGAGGTTGAGTCCCAAGGATGAATGCAGGCTAAAAAGTGAAGACCAAGAAGTTAAGACAAAGGAGGATTTGGGACATCTCTCTTGATAACCGTTTTGCTTAGCACAGAATAATCCTATCTCATGGAAGAAATTAAAAAAGCAGAAGCTGCAGCTACCGTTGATGTTTGGTCAGGAGAGCTAGTGGAGTGAGCAGCTGCAATTTGAGCCGAAACTCTTTCCTTCAGTTCTTTGCAGTGATATTTTATGTAACGTTAAATTAAGGTCAGATAAAGGACATGTTAGTAATTTTCTTGCCAGTGAAAACCACAAGTTAACTATTAAATTATGTTTATTTACTTACTGTTTTATAAAAAGAGTTTCCCTCTGAAAGTCCATTTGAGGAACCTGTGAGACAGAACAATATTTGGACACAGTTCTGAATAGTTAATGGAAGTTCTCCGTGCTCTGTCTGAAACCAGTCGTGGTTCGCTTTTAGCACATTAGCTGAATGTATACACTGGGAATATTTTACTTTGTTTTATGTTATTGCAGTTTGCAAAACTTACACTAATAGCCCAATTTCATGCAATTATCTGAATGCAAAACATTGTTCAGTTGAATTCCCATAGCCTAATCCTACTAGTTCCCTCGGCTGTCTCACTTTCAATTATGAGCCATGGTCTGCACATCAGATGAAATGCTGCTTTTGTAAAAATGGATCCTTTCTTTAAAAGTTATTTTCAGTGGTCTTCTGCCATCCAGGCTGTTTTTATTGTCTGCAACCAAAGGCAGTTTAAAGAAATCTGATTTTAACATCACAGGCCTGCAATACATGTACTTTAGCTGATGTGGTTTGTTGTGTTATTGTGGTAATAACCCAGTTATGTCTGCACCATAATTGTACCTCTAAATGTCTCTTGAGCTGCACATATGGGGCAAAGAGTGGCTTTATGAATACACAGGCGAAGGGGAAGAAAAGAGGAAGTCCATGCAGAGAATTACATACTTTTTTCCTTTCTTGTATAACACAGATAACACCGTTTTGGAAGGCAGGCAATGGATAATGTTAACACATTAATGCCAACTTGGTGTTCAAGTCCGAGTATTCAGACATCATAAGGCTGGCTAAGGGATGATATGTCTGGCTTTGTATTTGCTTTTCCCTTTTTGCAGGAGCCTTTACAGTTCACATCTTTGAGTTTTAGTCCACAATCTGGGGAAAAAAATTGAGGCTTTCTTCTTTTTATGTAAGGTCCAAGTTTTTATTAAATCACATGACTCCATGATCTAGGACTTAAAGAAAAATACCAAAGAAGTTGAGACTTAGAATAGTCAGAGACAATGTGCCAAGTTGCCCAAATCAAGTTAATGAATTAACCTGGCCAACTGGACTGCCTTTCTGGAAGGAAGCACATTTTATGTGTCTTGGAAAATGTGGATAACGTCATACTGTGGAGTATACTTTCTTGAAGCTTCCAAAGGCTTAACTCCGGCTCTAACACATCCCTCTCTTTCTGTTCCTCTGAAATACCTATCCTGCATTTCCTCATTTGTGCTTAACACACTGCATCCTTGATTGCTTACAGACCTCTCCTTTTTGGTAGGAGGGAACCATTCTTACATTCACTTTGGAAAGAACTTGCATTCCTTGACTCAACCAGGACAAATGTAATAAATCTTTTTTAACTGAAGTTACATGCATACACTTCTTTGAAACTCAGTCTGTAAGCTCTGTTCCTTTGTTGTGAATGGAAAGAAATAATATGCATCTTCATTATAAGATAGGGCAGACATCTGCCTGGCCTTGCCTGACTCTCTCCTTTGCCTACAGAAGAAGGCTTCAATAACTAGGTCCATCCTTGTAGATCGACAATGTTAGATGAAATAATCCCAGCCTTGATGTCACATTTTTGGTACTCATGAATCAAAATAATAAAATTAAATTCCTTTTTCATTTTTGCTGCCTTAAATATCTTCCATCTTTTTTGCCCTAAAGGAACAGCTGTCTCTCCACACAGTGAAATTTCTGTTCCTTCTAAAAACTACACATTTATCTGACATCATTATTCAGGTCTCCAAATCACCTTCATTAAAGAAAAGGAACTGGGGACATGATATTTTGGATATTAAAGGGTGAAAAATAAGCAGAAAAAGAGGGGAAAAAACAAGTAAAATTTTAAACAAGAGAGTGATAAAGAACAAACTCACTGTTTTTAGCTTTGCATTTCACCTTTTACATACTAATTATATGGTCACACACTCAGATACACACACATAGATACCCCGTTACTAATTACCTTTAAGGAATACTTCAGTCATTAAAGCGGGATTCTTCCATTTTATTTTGACTGGCATGCTTTATAGCAGCCCCTTCTCAATGAACCTGCAAACACAGCCATTCTGGCACTTTACTTACATGGTATTTTATTTGTGAATATTAGTGCTAGCCTAGAAGAAAGTCTCAGGGAACACAAATTTCGTTTTGTGCTATATGCCAGCCGTCTCCATCACAGACACCAAAGAATAAAACATATATATTGGCTCCCTAAGGATCCTTTGATTTTCTTTGTCTGCTTTGTTAGAGCTGCCACAGTCGCTTGCTCCTTGCAGAGGATCAAGCAGACACATGTAACATCTCTACTCGCTTGTACAGGGAATCACTCACAAAGCTGGTTTCCTATCATTAAGCTAGTCTGAGAAGTAACTGATAGTGATGCAAGTCTTGGCAATTATTTATCATCATGAACAGACAGAAATAAGTGGACTGGCTGCATGGATGCTGCAGTACTTCTTTCTTACATGATTGTCTGGAAATTCTGCTACCCTGAATCTCTGATTTCTAGTGAACGTATAGTAATGCACCAGCCTCTTGCCTGGGGATGCCTTTCAGAGGCATGGCATGGTATATTATGCTTTCCAGCATTTATATGTTACAAGCATTGCTGGCACAAAATTTTACACTGGAACTGGCCAGGTTATTAATTACAATTCTGATTTAATCTTCCTATGTCTTTTTATCTTTGCAACACCTGTTTATATATATATATATATATATATACATGCTTATATATGTATACACACATAAATTTATAAATATATAAGCATTTGATGCTTTATTTTTGGAGTAGAAATCAGTACTAGCTGCACACTGCCAAGTGGCTCCCCAGAATGTGTGGCCATGAAATTCTGCATTAACAAACACCAGTACATGGGATATAGAGGAGAAAAAAGAAAAATGTTCGAATGAAGGCATATTTCCATTTCACACTTGCAAAGCACTGTATAAACAGAAAATTAGAAGGGATCAAAATCCACATTCTTAGTACTCTTAAAGTTGTGTATCACATATTGTATTTCATTATACATTTTTTTAAAAGGCTCCACCTACTCTTTGGGACTAGAAATCTTTTAATAGCATGAAGTTAGTCAATCTTTCTTTCATTAATATTCATATATATGCCCCAGTTCTTACATTTAAATCCACTAATGAAGATTCACTGCTGCTGCAGCCGAACACTGTGCTGGACTGGGACCCCTTTGTGCCGGCAAGCCCCTGTGGAGCACTGAACTGCGTGGTAGGCAAATGGCATTCGTTAAACAGCAGCCGCTTCACCTGCTTTCTGCTCCCTTAGCCCTTCTGCTAATTCCTTGAACATCTTCAGCGCACCCTCAATTGAGGGGGGATGTGTTCCCATTGCAGTGATGAGAGTGACAGGCAGGAACTTGTAACGTGCCTGTCCTCTGTGTTGCAAAAGACATTTTAATAACCTTTGCCAAGTTATTCAATCTTTCATCTTTGGCATTATAGAATGTCCCCCATTTTACAAAAAGGAGACAATAGTGCTGCTCTTTTTCCCAAGGATTTCTTGCAACCATATAGATCCTGGTTTCCATTTAGCACTAACTCGATCTCTTTATGCAGCGTAACGTCGGTACATGGTAATGTGTAAACTGAAAGCCTGAAACAAAATCGGAAGGCAAAAGAGACCATTATGACCATCTAGTCTGGCTTCCTCTAGGATTTTTCTCAGGGATTTCTGCATGAGGCTCCACGGTTTCAGTTGCCAAGGAAACAATTATCAATCTTTTCCATCCCTCACCATCCCTATCCCTCCTTTCCATTTTGCCATTTCTTGCTACAATAAAAAATCTTGTCAAATGTCCTAGTTCGTAGCTCTAGCATCCTCACCTCCATACCAAAGAAAGAATGGTAAAGGGTGGCAAGGATCCTTGGCTGGGAGTTCAGCCTGAAGCTTACCTCTTATCCTCGGATTCTGTGCAGCAGGTGGATGACCCTTTGAAAATGATCCTCTCAGCCGCAGATAGCTTATCAAATGCTGTATTGTTTGACTAACACAAGACATATTATTTTTTAAATTACCCAGCAGTGTACTGCTTGATATATTTTTGGTATCTTTCCTTTCACCACAGCCTTAGCTCCACTACAGCCTCATGCAGAAATGCTTTGGAAAAAACACGCTTTATTGTAACCTGTAGCTGAAAAGCGAAAACAATAATGAGAAGAAAGGAAGACGCAAAGAGATGGAAAACTGTGTAGGAGGAAGATAGAAGGCAAAAATACTGCATCAACTAGAGAATAAATTAGATGTAGTCAGAACCAGAGATCAACTCTTGGAGTCTTGGGAGTTTAAACTCAGGTACCTTCAGGCAAGTTACAGGAGATCTGCATGGTTCCCTAAGGTCTAATGAGTCCCACCTGTATAATTCATAGCTTCTGAGAGTCGCACTGATTTTATGCCCTTAAATACAACCCTGATCAGGGCGACTGAAGGACAGAAGGGTGCCTCACCAATGTAATTTGAAAGGTAATCCCCTCAAATTCAGTGGAATTGTATCTGTGTAATCAGTTCCTCAGTGTGCACAAGAGGGAGGATGAACACACCAACTGCAGGGAGGGAAAGAAGAGCCAAGTACTCACAAACACTTTACGAGGAAGAGGGCTGCCATTTGCCATGTTTTGATAATTCACCACTTTTAGGACAATTGTCCTGCTTTTATAAGTAATCTAACAATAGCTCATATAAAGGAAAGCAGACTTACCTTGCAAACCTCAGGAATATCAGATAATCAAAGAAAAGTCAGACATATGTAGAAACTGAAACATTCCTCAGGGCAAGCTCCTAGGGAGAGAGAAACAAGGCAGACCACATTAATAAGACAATTCCTGCTTATGGTCAGGGAGGGATGCTTCAGCCCTTCCCCTTCTGGACACTCGTTTTTGGAGTTTGCTGAGCATTTTTTGCTCTGTGTGTGTGTGAGACCAAACCATGCATGTATACACAGAAGGTGTTATGTCATACATACACCGCCACGGAATCAGTCAGCCCATGTCCAGTAGATCTGGCACCAGAGCCACTGTGCCTCTGCTGGGACATCCACGGGCCCATGCCTCAGGACAGGCCTGTGGCATTGCTCACTGTAAGCCTGGGAATTCTGGATCTTTTGGCCATTTGGGTCCATTTGTTTAAGATGCTGCATCTAAATGTAGCCCAGCAGGGTGCACGGATACTGAAATCCCTGGTACTTTTTCTGCAGAAATCACCTGCTGATGGTTTAGGGTGGTCGTAACAGAAGTAGCAAGATAAATCTATGTGTGAAAAATGATGGAGAAAAGTTATTTTTATGAATGTCAACAATATCGCAGTTTTCCTGTTGGCTATTTTCCTGCCAGGCTGTACAGAAGAATGTTAGAGGGAAGCAAATAGGAAGAAAACAGTGACAACATACCAATACCATTTCAAATATCAGAGAGCTGTTAAAGAAGTATATTGGGGAATACCTACCCACATACCTTCAGGCAGGCGAGTGTTAATTTCTCCTAAGTCCAGAGAGAATAAAGAAGACACTGAACTGCTGAAAACCACAGCTAGACAAAGAGGAATGGATGAACAGCAGTGTTGGGATGAGTCAGAACAAGGCAGACTTTATTTAATAGAGAGTTGGTTTTGGCACTTGACCTTGAACAGGTGTGTTTATGCTTCGTGGAAACTGTTGAAACAACCGTGTTTTCTGGTAAGACTTATGTACAGATGCTCTTTCTTTGTTTCATCTCATGTTTCATCTTCTGATTTCTTTTGGCTGAAGAAACATCTATTCTTTCAAAAATGATATTCTTGAGCCCCCTGGATCAGCTGCTGGCCTGAAGTGTGCTGGGCCAGTGCGGTGCAGAGCAGGGGTCACTGGCTTCTCTATTCACATGTTGAGTGCTGGATTAACTACCCTGGAGAAGACTATGTGGAAGGAAAAAACCATCCCTGGCTGGCAGTGACATGAGATCACTTAGTGTGCCGGCTGCCTCACAAGCCTGTGCTTCCTCCCCTTGGCAGCAGTACACAAGTGTCAGAACTCATTATTCCCAGATGACAAAAGCAACAACAAATTCATAACAACAACAAAAAAGAAAACAAGAACAAAACCCCTGACAGACAGGTAAACCTGAGAAGGATACTGTCACTTGACCCTACTGTTTCTCCCACCCAAGTGTGCTGCATAGTTCCCAGGCAACCGCTCCCCTGCTGCTGCCTGCCCCTGCCAGGCTGATGGCAAGGAGGAGGGTATCAGTTTGCAACAAGAGAGTGATCCCATTCCACAATCTACCCTTACGTCAGGCCCGAGCATATTTATCGAGCAAATGGCACCAAGAGGCGGAACCTGAAGGTTCTGAGTGATCCCATTCCACAATCTACCCTTACGGCAGGCCCGAGCATATTTATTGAGCAATGGCACCAAGAGCTGGAACCTGAAGGTTCTCTCTTCTGCTGTCCGCGTGGGCTTTAAACTACTCAGCTCCTGTTCACACTATTGGACAGCTTGGCAGTGGGGTGCAGGCAGTGGTGTTCTCTCCACAGCCCTGTACTGGGGAGGAAAACGCTCTTTGCTGCTTAGGAAGCTTGAAAGAGAGTCAAGGAGGCCCGTGATGATGGAGGTCTTGTGTCCTGGAGAGCCTTTGCTGCTTGCCTGTGGACCCGAGACAGACCTGTATGCCGTCAGGATCAAAAATAGCTCATTTCACCAAATCTCCTTTAAGATCTTGAATGTTTCAGACTCATCAATGCCATCCACTAAGCTAAAAGTTCCCCATCTACTCTTACTCACAGCTTCCACGTTTCCAAGACTAAGTAGTGCCTTGCTATCAGAGCATGCCCGATCATTCTGCATGACTATCTTCATCACTGTCTTCTGGCCTGCTGGTCATTGCCAGCCCCTGCTGTTATCAGTAGTGATTTCATGTTCATTTAGATCATAGGTTAGTTTTACATTAATGGATTAAGCAGCTTCCAACATCGCCCTCATCTCCATGAGCCTCTCCTGGACTCCTCACTGGCTCTCCGAGGTCTGTCAGTTGGCCTCCTCTTGGGGCTGTTCACGCAAGCTGTATTCGTATTGCATGGTGTTCATTCTTACACTCAAAATGCAGCGCACTACTGACTCATATGCCCAACACAGTTTCACATACATTATCACTATGCAATTACCTTTGTCAACAAAATATATAGTCTCATCAAAGCACAAAAATCAGGTTTGTTTGACAAGTTTGCTTATAGTTACCATAAAACTATGTCAGCGGCATTAATCATATTCTTTCCCTTAATTCTTTCTTGACTGAAACCCATACAAGCTTTCCTTTATTTTCCCTGGAACTGAGCTGAGCCTAGCCAGCCTGCAGTTACCGGGCTCATTCTCTGGGGTAAAATTAATACGAGTCTTTTGCTCTGCTCTGTGCCTTTATTGTGTCCTGACCCCACCTTTCTCTGCCTGTCTCTGCCCTGACCTCTTCACAGGGTAGCACGTCCTCTTTTGCTCCCAGAGAGGCTTAGGGGAAGGGTTTGAGGGTCCTTCCTCTCCCTTGCAGAGCACTAGAGCTACTGCATGTATGAAACTGGGTTCTGGGAGGGCGGAGGGCAAGAGAGAGGACTATGGGGATCTGCATGCCCATGGTACCACCTCGGTACCTCCACAATGTGTTAGTCTGTCGAGAGAGTCTCACAAGAGAGACCAGGCTGCCTGAGAAATGAGAGATGAGTGAGGAGGGCAGAGCTGGAGAGTTCTCCTGCCCCTGCTTACACTTCTCCTAACATTTGTCCAAAAGGTTTAACAGTACTGCCAAGACTGATGATACCATAATATCATCCTTTCAGTTGTTATCAGCAGCAAGGTTCAAATGATATCATGTCTCTTTACCTGTGGGTCTACTCTAAAGTCTGCTGGAGTCTTTTCATTAGCATCAGATCAGAGTTTATGATTGCATTTCCCTGGAGGTGTAAAAGATGTGTCACACTCACTCTATTCCTTTTGGGGATGCTCAGCGTGATCAGAGGGTCTCCTCTGCAGGAGAACCGTAGCAGTTGCATTTGCTTCTCCAGAGGAGTTACAGGGCTTCTTCCCACTTGCCATGCCCCTTTCATGCAGCGTGCAGTTTCAGAGCCACTAGCGGGGCTCCTTCACACCAAACCAGATTCTCTGATTGCAGGACTCCCCAGAGAATTAAAATAGATTTTTCCCACAAGTCCTTAAAAACATCAGTGTTTGCTCACTAGGAAACAGATGCAAGATCATACGGCTGTCTTGCCAAGATAACCTGTCGTATAAGCCTGTATAAAGACCATATAGCCAGGCCACAGAGAGCACAGGAGAAACACACATTGCACGGTACATAGGGTAGATGCAGCAGAATCAGTTTCAAATGATCATTATTGTGTTCAGCAACATATTTCAAGGGCCCTCTGCTGAGGAGGCCTATTAATAAATGGCAACAGAGGCCGTAATAAACTAAAGAACAACTGCTTTACAGTTCAGAGAGTAAATATAGTGCCCTGGGCAAGCAAGTGGGATGGCTTAGTAACAGAGAGCTCGGCACAGACCAGTTAGGACCACTGATAACTCTGCTTATCGCAAAGAGGAAAATCAGGATGATGGGAGAAAAGAAGAAGGAAGAAGTGAAAGAGAAGGCAACCACAGAAAGACGAGCTTTATAGTAAGTGTGTGCATTGCCCTGTGACCCTGTCTGCCTATAGTTAGAGGAAAAGGAAGCACATACCCTGTTAAAAATCTATTAAAACCCCAGATCTTTTCTCTGTAACCTCTGCTTGTAGTGAAATAAGGTCATAAATGACAAATCTGTTTCAGGAAAACTTTCTCAAAATTTTCATTAAACACAAGAAGTAATAAAACGTTATGAAAGGAACCCAAGCATTGTTTCTGTTGTAAACTGCAGGTAGTTTACTTCTCACAGGTTGCTTATCAGTTATTCTTTTTCTGCAAAGCAGATCATTGGCTTCTCAAGTGCCTGCACATAGCTCAAGACCTTGGAGTATTTCTTGGTGAAAGCCCTGTCTCCTCTGGAAACTCTGTGGTCATGAGTGGTCATGAGGAAAGACAAAACAGACACCCTCCTCTGCTCAGTTTTCTGCTCACAGGGCTGAAATCGGGATGCTGCTTTTGCAGCTGAGGTGAAATATGTTGGGGGGGGTGTGTGAAAAACAACTCCAATCCAAACAGCCCCTCATCTTCCTGAGAAGTGATATTCTTCATCTTCATTACTGTAGCCAGGAGCCTCTGAAGAGCAATGGATTTAAGAAGCCAGAGGACTCCCATTTTTGTTCAAAGGAAGGGCAACTGAGATGAATGAATGAGGCCCCCGTGACCTTTTGCCATCCAGATTTTGCGTTCAAGTAGTTCCATCAATTTGCTGGGAATCTCACAATCGATGGTTCCAGCACTGGATGTGTCGGAGCTGTTAACATTTGATATCCAACCGAGGTATTATAAAATCCTCTGCACAGGCACAGCGCTGTTCCCTGTGATCAAAGGCAAACCCTGTGATCAAAGATACGTGTTTGAGGATCTTTGACTCCTTCTAGAGAAAAGCACCAGTGATACCTTTACTTGAGTGCTGAATGAATATTCTGCTTACTTTTGCTTTACCTCTAGTATCAACTATTTTTTTTAACTGAAATTTTTTAGTGCTTTTTTGTAATTGTCTCTGCGTTCTCGGAATTCTTCTGCTATCTCTGTTTCAAAGCAGCTGAATTAGAATGTCTCACAAGGTTTCCCAGCTCGGGGGGGTCTGGCTGGGATGGAGTTAATTTTCTTCACAGCAGCCTGTGTAGTCCTGCGTTTTGGATTTGTGTCCAAAACAGTGCCGATAACACACCAGTGGTTTAGCTGTTGCTGAGCAGTGCTTGAACCAGGTCAAGGCCTTCCCTGCTCCTCAGGGTGGGCAAGAGGCTGGGGCGAGACAGCCGGGACACCTGCCCCAAACTGACCAAAAGGATATTCCATACCATATAATGTC
>NW_009619401.1:0-297 GCF_000690535.1 Cariama cristata | reverse complement strand
AAAAGTGGGGGGGGGGGGGAAGGGAGATTCCAAAGCTGCTGTTGCTCAGGGACTGGCAGCTGTTGGTGGGAGGTGGTGAGTGGTTGCCCTTGCATCACTTGTGGGTTTTGTTCTTTACTTATTAAGCTGTCTTGATCTCAACCCAGCCTTCTTTCACATCAGTATGTTTGAATATTTCTATTGTGCTCAGCACTTAAAAATATCACCTAGCACCCAACCTTCTTTATTGCATACGGATGTGCAGCCTCTAGTACAACACGCTGGCCACGACTAACTTTTCAGTGCCACCTAATCGCA
>NW_009619400.1:313-2771 GCF_000690535.1 Cariama cristata | reverse complement strand
GTGGGAGGGACTCCAGGCTGGAGCAGGAGAAGCATTTATCAGTTTTCAGATATATAAGCACTCAGTGAAATATTAACCAAGGTCTTTTCACATCATGGAAGACGATATAATATGAAGTGATCAGGCACTCAGTTTTTTTATGCCAGCTAAGACCAATACATCAGACTTAAGAAAACCTCTCTGTTTTCAGTTTTCATGCTAGCAGTAGCTTAAAAATTATCATTTCTATAAAGGATTGGAATTAACCTTCGTTCTGCTCTCCTTTCTACTTATGCTTCTTACATTAGGCAGTTATTGGACAAAAAAAACGGAGAATTAACCTAAGAAAGGAATATATCTCACTCTTGATGTTTCTCCTTAAAGCTCTTCCACATTAAAATAATTTAAAAAAATCAAGGTTCTGCCTTTCTTTAAAACAGATGAAAGTGAATCAGGTCTTTTCCATTCATGATTATAACTAGCTATAGGTAGAAAATCTGTTTGCTTTTTTAAAACTACATACTTGCTCTGGAATGTGTTGACACTAGCTGAATTAAAGAAGTAAAATCTGAGCCTTTCAGCTTTACTAGAAGTATTTTCCGTATCTTATCTTGAAGAACATAACCATCACATGTTACTCTGAACATCATTTGAAGCTAACAGGAATTCATGCTATTTTTGTTGGACTCTAGAGATTTAAGCTAATTCAAAAAATAATGCTATGAGAAATATTTCAAGAAATTAATATCTGGATGTTAATCCAAGGAGTCATGAATAGTGTGTTGGTAGTAAACCTTCGTTACTTACTATATCTAAAATATATTTTACTTAAATTTCATCTTATTAGCAAAATATGATGTATTTCTTTAAAATGACGGCAAGAACACTGTAGATTGTTGCCAAGGACATTATAGTCTTCTGTGCTCAACCATGTATGTATGTGAATGCTACTTAAAGGGTTGGAAATGCCAGCAGATAATTTATTTAGTTATCATTTACTGAAATGGTGAATTTCTCTACTCAAAGAGCCCAATTTTAACTGTCTGGTCATATTTACCATCTGCTCCCAAACAAGTTGACAAGCTAAGGAGGCTTACACTTAAAATAATCCATCAAAATAGAAGACTTTTATAATGGATTACAATAATCCCAATTTAGAATAGAGATCATAGTCTATGTTTTATGATCTGAGAAGATACTTGGATTTTCCTTGTCACATGTTGTGGATCAGGTAAAAGCAGCAATAAGGAAATGGACTTTCAATCATTTCTCAAAATTAGTCATAGTCCAGACAGCTGTGTTTCTCAATTGTGATTGGACATGGGCCTATAAGGAAATTTGGTGTGAAAGATGGTGCTTTATAAATTTGTACTTTAGTGTTTTGTATATAATTTGAAGAAAAAAATTCAAATTAACCTTTTTGCATTACTAGATGTAACTAATTATGAATTATAGCTGTGTTTTAAATCAGAAAATGAATTTATAAATTTTTTTTTCCAATTCTCTTTAGACCTTAAATATGAAAGGAAATCAAAAATCATCATAATTACTCTACGTGAAACTTACATTTCTACTTGTGTGTATACTTAGATATGAATATCTTTATATTGAATCTAGGAATTTAATGTTCAAGAGATAATATAGTATTGTTTACAGATCTCTTGCGTCAAGAAAGTCAAATGGATGGAGCTTTTTACATGTGTTCAATGCTGTCTATTATTTATATCTTAATCCAATTATTGATGCTTTGCCTATCTCAGAATGTATGTATGTGAACCAAAATGCAATATAGCTGAATTACTTTTCTGGAAATGCTTGGGCCAGGCTGAAAATTCTTGCTGGCCCACATAGTTTCATTCATATAAGAAAAAAAAAAAAGGGAAAGTGAAGGTTTGGAAAATTGCTGTGAGTATTTTTGCAAGAGGTTAGAGTTGTTTAGAAAATTAAATGTAAAATGATTTAATAGAGAGTTAGGGAGAGATAAGTTTGAATCACTTTTGGTTGTTGAAAACTTTAAGCCCCAAAACATCATCAGTGGTTCTTCTGTCCACAATTACAGTGATCCTGCAAGTCAAATTCCTATATGTCACACATTTTTGCTGCAACACCTTAAACTCTTCCTGTTGAATTGTCCTGGTTTGGCTAAAACAGGACTGTTTCCCCTTTCAGGAGTTTTTCTTTCAGTTAAGTTTCTTCTAAGTAACTGCACTTTCTGAAAGAGCCGCTACGTGTTTTTCAGACAGTATCTATGTTTCAGACTTGATAACACTCGATGTTTATAGTTGCTACTGAAGTATCAGTAGAATTGGTATGCAGAAAGGCCCATGTTTATACTTATTCATACAAGAACCAAGGTCACTGCTGGCTCTCTTTTGTTAAGCAAGTAAAAATTCATAAAAGGGTCGCATCTGTGGGAGAGTGCAGACAGGAACAGGTGACCAAAAACTGACCAATGAGGTATTCCATCCCATCCATGTTA
>NW_009619400.1:0-276 GCF_000690535.1 Cariama cristata | reverse complement strand
CTCATGCTCTCTTCTTTCATGACCAGCATCCCTGTGGGACCATGCTTGTTCTCCTGCCTGCAAGCTCGATCTGTGCATTCCTGAATCCATTTCCTGTCAGCAGAGTCTGGTCTGGGATGTCTGGATGCCTGCCCTGCTGTGGCAGCAGTGCAAGCCCCTGTGGGCTGCGGCCTGCAATTCCAAGATTCTCATTGGGAAAATCAGTATCGGGTTTGTATATTTTTCCTTTTTTTCCATTATTATTAGAATTAGTATTAATATCATTATACTATTTTT